>NC_070647.1:18109114-18158877 GCF_947347685.1 Pleuronectes platessa | reverse complement strand
GTCCTTGTTCCTATTCAAACTTACAGTTTCACTGCTCCCTTCGTGACCTTTGACCTGTGACCTCTGTGTGTGGCAGCCCTGCGGCCCCGTCCTGAAGAGCTACCTGAGCTTCCCCCTGAAACTCAGGATCGGAATCATCTCAGCGTTCGCCACCAATCGCGGTAAAGTACATGATGACAATGTCGAAGTCTAGAAACTTTACCGTGATTTCTTGTCATAAGCTTTGATCCAGGCTGTGAACTTTCTTGTGGACCTGCAGATGGCGGCTATCGCCCTGTGTCTGGCTCTGGGTCTGGAGAAATACTGGAAGACGCCTCCGGTAGAATCCACCGTCGATGACTACAACCGAGTAAAAATACCAACCCAAACCCTCCCTCACCTGACCTCTGACCCCCTGCAGAGAGTCCTGCTGACAACACGGAGCTCACAGAACCCCCCCCCCCCCACACACACACACACACACACACCCCCACACACACGCAGGCTTCATCATCATTGCATCATTCAGACAGGAACAGACCGGGGCCTCTTCAGGGAAGCGTGAGAGGTCGATTGTCCTTTCTCCAGCAGATTGGGCGGAAGTCTCCAATTTGAGATGATTAGTCAGACGCTCGATTTCCCTTCAGCTCCGGAGTCGTCAGCGAGACTCAGGACGATTCTTATCTCGATGTTTGTCGTGATTCTCGTGTGATTCGTGGAGAAAAGACTCCGACAGCAGCTGAGACCAGATCTGTGCTCATAGAGATCAAATCAGGACTTCAGGGAGTGAAATGTTACGTCTGCTGGATGAGAACAACTCTCCATGGATAGAGCTCTCTGCTGTTTAGTGATGTGTGTGTGTTTGTGTGTGTGTGTGTGTGTGTGTGTGTGTGTGTGTGTGTGTGTGTGTGTGTGAGTGTGTATGGTCTTGAGTTGTAGTTTTCTCCTGCAGCCACAGGGAGGCAGTATTGTGATAAACTCTGTCTGCACAGCTTCACGCACCAAAAGCTTCAGAGATAAAACCAAAACCTTGAGGACTGAGTGAGTCACTACACTCAACTCAGCGGGCACTTTATTAGGAACCCCCCCCCCACCCCCCTACCCCCTCCTGTGGGGGAGTCACTGAACTGCTGTAGACAACAACACAATGTAAGTGTGATGGCACTGTGGGTTTTTCACTTATCTATTATCAACAATGTAGTTTGAAAAGTATTTTGTTGTGTCAATAAAAAAAACTTTAAAACACCAAAAGAACCAAAATCCTGTGAGTGTGAATCCAATGAAACAGTGAACAACACATCTGGATGATATTCATTCATTAACACAATTTATACACAGTTGAATAGTTTGTTCCACGTGTTTCATGATGAGCTTCTCCAGAGACTCACAAGATAAAAGCTTCTATTGACTTTTCTCTAATCTCCACTTTGCTCTGAAATATTAATAATTACAGACATGACCTTTAAAACGACCAGAAACACAACGGCAAGATAAAGACACATATATGTATTTAAATTTATAATAGGTAATATATGTATAATATGCAACATCCGTATGAGTATGTGTGCAATATATAGATACGTAATATATGTTGAAAATTGTGTAATCTGGTGAGTTTCAACAAGCAGATTTCCAAACTGACAGGAAGTAACTCCCTGAGGTCCGGGGAGTTTATGTTTCCCAACTTTCCGTAAAGGATATGAGGAACAGGAAGTTGTGTCTCAGGTCCCACCCCGGTTGTTTTAAATAAACCAGCGTGAGATTCAATCACTGACATAAATAAAAGATTCACTTCATTCACATTTACAACAGAGACTCACGATGTGTTCAGGAGCTCCGGTAAAGGAGAAACACAGAATGTGTCAATCAACACGTTTCAGAACAAAACCCCAGTGTAGAGAGTTTTATACAGATTATATATATTAATGATCCTGAGGAGCTGATGTGACAAAGTGTTTGATTACTAATGAAACTTATATTAACACAGACTGATCTATGATAATCACCCTTTAACAGATACAGTAATATTACAACTTTCTTCTCGTAGTATTACAACTTCATTCTTATAGTATTACATCTTTCTTCTCATAGTATTACATCCTTCTTGTCGTAGTAGTACGTATTTCTTCTCATAGTATTACAACTTTCTTCTCGTAGTATTACATCTTTCTTCTCATAGTATTACATCTTTCTTGTCGTAGTATTACAACTTTCTTCTCGTAGTATTTCAACTTCATTCTCATAGTATTACATCTTTCTTCTTATAGTATTACATCTTTCTTGTCGTAGTAGTACGTCTTTCTTCCCGTAGTATTATGTCTTTCTTGTCGTAGTAGTACTTCTTTCTCGTAGTACTGTGTTCTGGGAGACATGTCAGTTCCTGTGGTCGGCCGTTGGCTGCAGGTGCAGCTGAATCTCTATCGAGATGTGAACGTGAGAAAGTTTCTTTTTCTCTTGAACTTTCACTTTCTCCTCGTTTGGTCTCTGGACCATGAAGAAGCATTTGAATAAAATCACAGATTTGTAAAAAGATATGTTTCAGTTATGTTTATTAAGAATAGAACAGAATGTTTACATGTTTAAATACATAAAATAAAATACATTAAATATTAACACAGATATTAACACAGACTGATCTATGATAATCACCCTCTAACAGATACAGTAATATTACAACTTTCTTCTCGTAGTATTACATCTTTCTTCTCATAGTATTACAACTTTCTTCTCGTAGTATTACAACTTCATTCTTATAGTATTCCATCTTTCTTCTCATAATATTACAACTTCCTTCTCATAGTATTACAACTTTCTTTTCGCAGTATTACAACTTTCTTCTCGTAGTATTACAACTTCATTCTTATAGTATTCCATCTTTCTTCTCATAATATTACAACTTCCTTCTCATAGTATTACAACTTTCTTTTCGCAGTATTACAACTTTCTTCTCGTAGTATTACAACTTCACTCTCATAGTATTTCAACTTTCTTCTCGTAGTATTACATCTTTCTTCTCGTAGTATTACAACTTCTTTCTCATAGTATTACAACTTTCTTTTCGCAGTATTACAACTTTCTTCTCGTAGTATTACAACTTCACTCTCATAGTATTTCAACTTTCTTCTCGTAGTATTACATCTTTCTTCTCGTAGTATTACATCTTTCTTCTCATAGTATTACAACTTTCTTCTCGTAGTATTACAACTTCATTCTCATAGTATTACAACTTCATTCTCATAGTATTACATCTTTCTTCTCATAGTATTACAACTTTCTTCTCGTAGTATTACATCTTTCTTCTCATAGTATTACAACTTTCTTCTCGTAGTATTACAACTTCATTCTCATAGTATTACATCTTCCTTCTCATAGTATTACATCTTCCTTCTCATAGTATTACAACTTACAACTGTTTGATCACAGTTTATTAAGAATAGAACAGAATGTTTACACACCACAGACCAGTGTTCAGACTTGTTCTGAATTCGTCATCCAACTGTTTTTTGTGAACGACTCAGTCCTGGGAAAGAAATCTTGCTCCACCTGATTTCTGAGCCACAGGATGAAGATGTGACCGACTGTAGTTTCTGTTCAGGTGAAGAGAGTCTGGTTTTCATTCTGTGAAAATGAAAGTGAGAAACGCAGGAAAGGAAACTTAACGTCTTCATGACCTGAAAACCAAACGGTTGTTTTCTCCTCTGCGTCTCGTTTACTTCACCAGCATTAAAATAAATAAACAGATATGATAAAAAAAATATTTTTAAGCTACTTTATTTTCCCATATGTTTAGAATCAATGAGCCTCTCATATTTTTGTTATATTACGTAAATCATGATGCTTTAATATTATAAATTAACAAATTAGAACCCATCTGATCAGAAATAAAACCTAAAATGACAGAAAACATATTTGACAAACGTTTATTTACTTTAAACTTTGCAGTTTGCTCCACGTCCCGCCTGCTAACATTTCTTCTGTGTCTGAGATCAACATTATATTATATTTACACCTGAAGAAACGATATCTCTGAACTGAGGGAGATTCTAGTTTGATTTGTTATGTTTTGGTTGTTTCCTCTTCTCAAATGTCTGAGACTTGAGGTAATGTCTCCTCACTTCCTGTTAATGTGGTTTGTTTGTTGTGTTACATCACTAAAAGCCTGTTGTGTTGCATATGAGAAGTGTCCCTGAAGAACAGAAATGGTGAGTAAACAACGTCAGTGTGGGTGAAAGTCTGAACGTGATTTTTAGGACGTTAATATTTTAATTTCTTCAGCGTGAGGGAGCGTCTCATTTATTCATCTTCCTCTTTTCTTCTGCTTCCTGTTTTGGACTAATGGTGAAATTAAAATGTGATGGAGAACAGAGGAGCAGAAAACCAATCACAGCTAATGAGATTGTAGCGCTCGGGCATCTGTGGGTCATGGATGATACAACACAGACACACAAACACACAACTAACAACCACAGACTGACGACAAAAAACGACTCCGCACTCGAAACTGAACAACACAATGACTTCTATGATGTCATGGGTCCGTTTCATTTCTAATTTTATAATTTTAATCACTTCCAACGGTTTCTCATGATTTTATTTTTACCTCAGTAAAGGAGGTTTTGTATTCAAGAAATTGTAAACAACTCGGACTTAATATTTAAACATTATTTATGATTTTTAACTCTTAACGAAGCAACGCATCGGGTCTCAGATTTTTCTTCTGCCCACAGGTTACATGTGATTTCAATGGAAATGTTGAATTCTGAAAAGTCGGCTCAGACCACCGGCTCAGACCACCGGCTCCGACGGTTCACCGACATGTTCTTTCCTGTTCTACTTTCACTTACAAGTCGTTTCCTGTTTGGTCTCAGATGAAGTAACTTCTCACCAAACCTCCTCCGATCATCTGAGCCTCTGACAACCGACAGTTATCAGTTTGTGTTTCTGAATTCTGAGCAAATCTATTTACATTGTTTTAAAAACTTGTTTTAAAACACCAACAAATTATAGAATAAGATAAATCTGTGTTTTAATGTAACAGTTGTGACATATTCCGGTTGTGTATTCAAACTATCGACGTCAAACTTTATGCTCCAACTGTCTCTGCTGCTGTGATTATTCTTCTTTTAACAAATTAGAAACAATAAATATCAGTAAGTTATATAATTAAATTAATATGTACATGTACACAGACATGTGTCATTAACTGTGATGGTGCCGACCTGCCCACTTTGTCTGTTTCCTGATATAATGAGTACACAGATACTTCATGTATACAGATACTTCATGTAAACAGATACTTCGTGTATACAGATACTTCATGTATACAGATAATTCATGTATACAGATACTTCATGTGTACAGATAATTCATGTATAAAGATACTTCATGTATACAGATACTCCATGTATACAGATACTTCATGTATAAAGATACTTCATGTATAAAGATACTTCGTTTATACAGACACTTCATGTATAAAGATACTTTGTGTATAAAGATACTTCATGTATACAGATACTTCATGTATACAGATACCTCATGTATACAGATACTTCATGTATAAAGATACTTCATGTATACAGATACTTCATGTATACAGATACTTCATGTATAAAGATACTTCGTGTATACAGATACTTCATGTATACAGATACTTCGTGTATACAGATACTTCATGTGTACAGATACTTCGTGTACACAGATACTTCGTGTATACAGATACTTCATGTGTACAGATACTTCGTGTGCACAGATACTTCGTGTATACAGATACTTCATGTGTACAGATACTTCGTGTACACAGATACTTCGTGTATACAGATACTTCATGTATAAAGATACTTCATGTATACAGATACTTCATGTAAACAGATACTTCGTGTATACAGATAATTCATGTATACAGATACTTCATGTATACAGATACTTCATGTATACAGATACTTCGTGTACACAGATACTTTGTGTATACAGATACTTCGTGTGTACAGATACTTCATGTATACAGATACTTCGTGTACACAGATACTTCATGTATACAGATACTTCATGTATACAGATACTTCATGTATAAAGATACTTCGTGTATACAGTTACTTCAAGTATACAGATACTTCATGTATAAAGATACTTCATGTATAAAGATACTTCATGTATACAGATACTTCGTGTACACAGATACTTCGTGTATACAGATACTTTGTGTGTACAGATACTTCATGTATACAGATACTTCATGTGTACATATACTTCATGTGTACTGGATGTAGATGGAAGCTCTTCACGTTTAGTCTTTTTAACCCGTGTCATGTGACACAGTTGATGACGCTTCCTCTGGAACAAGCTGCTGCTGAAACACTGAGAATAAAGAATTCATTTCAACAGTTGAACTCAAACTTGCCAAGTTGAATTCTGGGTATTTTTAGTTTGTTGAAACAACAGAGTGAAAACCTTTATTTCAGGAGTGAGACGTCTGTCATGTCTGGATATTGAAATCTATCATTGAATCACAAGAGTCAGAAGGAACCGGTTTCTGATCGTGGTGAAAACCTGCTTTTCACTTCCTTTTTAAAACCAGAAACCAACCGACTGTTAAAAACCCAACTACCGGTCGGAGTCGGAGGAGAGAAGCTGAGAGGAAACATCAGAAACAGACCTGGAGCCGAACAAAGGGATGAGGAGGAGGAGGAAGGAAGTTTACATACGACTGAACAAACAAGTGAAATCAGACACAGAAGAAGCAGAAACATCAAATGTGTCGTTTCCCAAACTGTTTTGTTTTCTGCCGTGGGGGGGGGGGGGGTCGGGTTTGAGTCTCCGGGTTAGAACCGAAGAACCAGGCGGAAAGAAACTTGATTAATAATTGAATGAGATTGTGGAGCCGCTGGTTCCCTCCAGTTCCATTCTTCAGATAAACACGTGTTCACTGCGTGAGAACTCTTAATGTCCGACTTCCCTCGTTTGGGTGAAGAATTCCAGCGATGTCAACCCCCCCCCCCCCCCCCCCCCCCGTCCTTGCGGTGGTTCGCTCCGTCCCCGTCATGAAATGAATGTTAGTTTTTTATCTCGTAAACACTTTAACTGCTCGACTCGTAAACACTCGCCGCTCAGAACTTCACATTCCTGAGTCCACTTGCACAACAACCCTGGATCCTGTGGATTCACCGACATGTTTCCAATTAGACTGAGGCTCGGCTTCATCTTCGCTAACGATGCTCAACAAAATATGTCTTATACAGCCAAAAAGGGGCGGAGCTTTCAGGACTTCATCACAACATTATGTGATGTGACGTTATTTGACGTGTTCACTGATTTCTCAAAGAATAATAGTGAATAATAAACGCAGAAGTTCGGAAAAACACTGCGGCTTCGGTTCGCGTGAAAACTCCGGCGCTGCGTTTTCCTCGAACAGAAACTGAGATGTTTTCAGATGTCGACGCCCACAGCCTCCTGCTGATTGGTTCCTCTCGGTCTCTGATTCGTCAGGCTCCTGGAGACGAGTGGAACGTCTTCGTGTGGACGAGATCGTTTCAGTTTGAAAACAGAAACGTAAGATTTGGATTCAGCTTCAGTTGAATCAGTTCATTTTAAATTCAGACGCAGATCTTCTGAGGTTGTTTTTGTGATGGAACGTTTGAGCAGCTTCGATTTGACGTGTTTTGTCGTTTTCATCTTTCGCTCACTCTTGCTCAGAATCCTGTCCCCCCCGCCCCCCCCCTCCCCCAAGCTGTGAGAAACAGACTCACAACCCTCCGACATTTTATCAACAACCCCTCCCCCCCTCCGTGGTCTTTATGAGCAGCTCATTGTTTATCTTTCACTTTTTTTCTTGACCTCCATGTTCCTGGTGCCGCTCGGATCTACAACATAGATCTGCAGCCGTCAGACAGGATGTGAACTTTGTTTTCATGGAAACGGGTGGAGGCTATTTCAATGCGTTTGGGTTTGATCAACTTTTCAGTTTTGGACGTTTCCCTCGTTTCTCTTTTCGTTGATTTAGTCTTTAAAAAAACATTCTACTGTTTTTACACTTCATTCATTTCTCCTGTGCTATTTTACTTTCCCCTGAAGAGCTTTGTTTTCTTTTAAAAGCTTTGAGATATTATCTTCATATAGTTTAGGGTTAGGTTTAGGGTTAGGGTTAGGGTTAGGTTTGGGTTAGGGTTAGGGTTAGGGTTAGGGTTTGGGTTAGGGTTAGGGTTGTTTTTGTGATGGAACGTTTGAGCAGTTTCGATTTGACGTGTTTTGTCGTTTTCATCTTTCGCTCACTCTTGCTCAGAATCCTTCCCCCCCCCCATGCTGTGAGAAACAGACTCACAACCCTCCGACATTTTAACTGGGACCCCTCCCCCCCCCCCCCCCCCCCCTCCGTGGTCTTTATGAGCAGCTCATTGTTTATCTTTCACTTTTTTTCTTGACCTCCATGTTCCTGGTGCCGCTCGGATCTACAACATAGATCTGCAGCCGTCAGACAGGATGTGAACTTTGTTTTCATGGAAACGGGTGGAGGCTATTTCAATGCGTTTGGGTTTTATCAACTTTTCAGTTTTGGACGTTTCCCTCGTTTCTCTTTTCGTTGATTTAGTCTTTAAAAAAACATTTTACTGTTTTTACACTTCATTCATTTCTCCTGTGCTATTTTACTTTCCCCTGAAGAGCTTTGTTTTCTTTTAAAAGCTTTGAGATATTATCTTCATATAGTTTATCATATCACATTTATTATAATGCTAGCACAAGTTTTAATCTGTTATTTTTCTATTTGTGATCTTCAAATAGCTTTTTAACAGTTTCCTTTTGTTTCCCTTTGGTTTTTACGATTTTTAACACGTAAAGAGGCTTATAACTAAGTTTTGAAAGATGCTGCTTGATTAAAGTTTATTATAATTCATCATAAATATTTTAATATCATAAAACATTAATCATTTTATAGGGAAAACCATCAAGCTCCTCCAATCATTTGTTTTTAAACATTAAGTTAGTCCTTGGACTCATTTGTTGTGAAGCTGTTCAAACCTCCAGGTCTAAAATTCAGGTCAGATCAGTTCTGTGTGACGCAGCTCTGTGTTCATCCTGCACACACACATTCTCCCTGGTTGTTTATCTGAGCACACACAGCTGCCCATCATCACACACACTCACTCACACTCACACACACTCACACACACTTCAGCGCCTGAGAGGAAATCTACCAAAAAGTGACGATGGGGAAAATTAACGGATGCCTGAAATGTCTCTTCATCTTCTTCAATGTGTTGTTTGGTGTGAGTAGAAAAACTTTTCATTTCCATTTTTTAAGTTTTTTTTTTCTTTTTTCATTTTAATTAATTCGATGTTGTTAAGAGTTAATTCACATTTATGTATTTGAAATGAAGTATTTAGTGAAGTGAGAATAAGAAGTGAAGAAAACGTGGAGGAAAAAGACAAAAAAGTAATTACCTAATTATATTATTTATTTATTGCTTCGATCTCAGTTTAATTTAAATGTTTAGAAACGAAATTCGATGAAACAGTTTGAATTAAAGACCGAAAACAGTTCATTGCACTTAAATCACTGGAATAAAGATTTACGAACTCAGGAGGAAAAAACGATTTTTTAAAAGTTTTATATTGAATCATAAAAGGTCTAAATTCATTTAAATAAGCTCAAATGTCAAATATGACATGTTTCTATTAAATGAGATGTAAAGTGATCAAATGTGTGTGAAGCATCACGTTTCTCAATAAGCTTTCATTTCTTCAACATGTGGTACATTTGGTTCCAGTTAGAAAGAAAGAACTTGTCTCAGATTTCAATCCGCCCACGAACACGAACCTTCTGTTCACTCGAGTCTCAGGGATGAAGCAAATCAGAAAGCTCCGGAAAGTGAGAGTGAAGAAGCTGCTGCAACAACAAGAGGAGCAGATTCATTCAAACTTTCTCTTTGTCATAATTTAACTTTGAAAGTTAGATTTACTCCGAATAAAGGAATGTTTTTTTTCGTGCCTGTCACGACCTTATGCCCCCCCCCCCCCCCCCCCCCCCACACACACACACACTCCTGATCGAGCTTCCTGCCACTGACTTTTATTTTTTATTTATTCTGTACAGATGTGTTGGATTCAAATAAATTGTGTGGTATGATTCTGAAAATATATTTATATAAATATATAGATCATGTTTCGCACATATTGAAAATGTAAACTTCAAATCATATATTTGAACTCAAACACTTCAGGTGAAAACTTCTCAACGGTTCTGTTTCTAGATCCCTGTCTCCCTCTAGTGGCTGAACATAGGAACAGCAGAAACTCTACCAGGAGAGGAAAAAATTTGTTAAATATAAATATAAATTATATTTGAGTTTTGTGTCAATAATAAGATAACATTTTATAATTTTACGTTAATATAATAAACACTTCAAGCAGTTTATATTTAGTTAAAGATGAGAACACATCAGATCATGTGCATCAGTTTTACAAAAACAACAACAGCTGGAACTTTGACTCTGGAAAAATGTGAAATAAAGTTATATATATATATATATATATATTTGAGATTTTCTACAGCCTCTGTTTATGAAGGTGGCACCTTTCAGCCTCCGTACCCTGAGCTGTTATTAACGTGTTGCCTCCTCAGATCATCGGATGTGTTCTGATCTACGGGACCATAAAGGCCACCGCCTTCAGCCTCCAGGTAACGTTACTGTACATGTTGTGTCCAACTTCTAACGTGTGAGTGACGCCTGTAAAATGTCACGTTAAGTGTTTCACGTCTACGATCAAATTAAACCAGAATCATCTTCTAATCTTTCATATTTCCACCACACACGTGACATTCAGGAAGGTGAAGTCAAAGTGTCTTGAATGCCCCCCCCCCCCCCCCCCCCCCACGTGTTCTCTGTCGCGGTCAGACATGGATTTCCCAAGATCCCTGTAACCGGATGTCTTTTTGGCAGCGAGCAGCAGATTTACTGTAAAAGTGACTCACATGATGAAACCGCAGTCAGATGTGGACACAACTTAGAGGTTTCTGGTGCGTGTGTGTGTGTGTGTGGGGGGGGGGGGGGGGGGGGGGGGCAACTCTTACGCAACCACAGACGACTCAGAGTTGTAATATCCTCCGAGTTTAATTTGAAACGTAAGCATCTGGTTTGCGTTTGAGGAAGAGGAGGCTGGCTGTGTTCGAGTGAATTCGTCTCCTACCTGTTTGTGAACGTGTGGAGCGAGTGGAGGTGAAGATCACGAGCTGCACCAGAACCTCTGAGTTCTGCCACATCTGCTCATAACACAGAACAGATGTGGCTCAGGGACGTTTTCCATTCTCCTTCGACTCTGTGACAGACAAACAGGATGAGTCTCACAATGTTATCGCATCCGAAACTCCACCACCTCTCTCTCCAGTGTTTCTGCTCTTTGCTTTTAATCACATTTACAAACCCCACAGTCACAAACCCCCCCTCCTGGAAACATCACCAGATCTTTGCATCAAGATCCATGGATTTTTGTTGAAATGTTGAAAATGCATGAAAGGTTGATTGTGACCGTGAAGTGATCCAGAGTGTGTTTGTGTTTGCCCGGTCGTGGTGGAGCAGATGTCGGCGTTCGGGGCTCCCAGCCTGGCCTGGCTCTGGGTGTTCGCCATCGGCGTCCTCGGCATCTCCTCCCTGGGAATCTACGCGGCCTGCTCCGAGAAAGCTCTGGCCCTGAAGATAGTACGTAGGATATGATTCAGAACCGATAAGAATCAAAACCTCGTCATGTTATTGGTTTGGCTGGTTGTTGATAATGATATCACACCAACAGGAAGTCCTAATTCTTTGATTTGATTCAGTTTGCAGGCTTCATGGTGGCGGGGATGGTCATCATGATGATCTTTGGCATCATCATCGTTGTCTTCAGGAACCAGGTCAAGTCTGCGTCGAGCTCAAATCTCGATTCTCATTTTGTCTCTGATTCTTCGTGTTTATTATTTAAACTTCTCATCGTCTATTTTCTGCAGCATCTTTCTGTTCCGGACTTATGCCAACGATTATTTTTCATTTTACTGAAGTCGTCTCTTAACATTTTCTCTGAATGTAGGAATAATAAGCTGTTTGTTAACGTTGTTGTAACGTTAACGTTGTTCTCTCGCTCTTTGCAGCTCAGAGATTCATTTGACAAAGCCTCCGCTGAACTGGCCAAACCCTTCATGGCAAACGAGGAAGCAAGAGAAGCTCTCAACCAACTGCAGGGAGCTGTACGTTCTCTGTGTAATCATGAGATGAGATAAGATAGGATGAGATAAGATAAGATAAGATAAGATAAGATAAGATAAGATAAGATAAGATAAGATAAGATAAGATAAGATAAGATAAGATAAGATAGGATAGGATGAGATAATATAATATAACATAACATAACATAACATAACATAACATAAGATAAGATAAGATGAGATAATATAAGATAACATAACATAACATAACATAATATAAGATAAGATAAGATAAGATAGGATGAGATAATATAATATAACATAACATAACATAACATAACATAAGATGAGATAATATAAGATAACATAACATAAGATAATATAAGATAACATAACATAAGATAATATAACATAACATAACATAACATAAGATAAGATCAGATCAGATCAGATAAGATGAGATAAGATAAGATAAGATAAGATAAGATAAGATCAGATAGGATGAGATAATATAAGATAACATAACATAACATAAGATGAGATAATATAAGATAACATAACATAAGATAATATAAGATAGGATGAGATAATATAATATAACATAACATAACATAACATAACATAAGATAAGATGAGATAATATAAGATAACATAACATAACATAAGATAAGATCAGATCAGATGAGATAAGATGAGATAAGATAAGATAAGATAAGATCAGATAAAATAAGATAAGATAGGATGAGATAATATAACATAACATAACATAACATAAGATAAGATCAGATAAGATAAGATAAGATAAGATAAGATAAGATCAGATAAGATAGGATGAGATAAGATAGGATGAGATAATATAATATAACATAACATAACATAACATAACATAAGATAAGATAAGATAAGATAAGATAAGATAAGATAAGATAGGATGAGATAATATAACATAACACAACATAACATAACATAAGATAAGATAAGATAAGATAAGATAAGATAAGATAAGATAGGATGAGATAATATAACATAACACAACATAACATAACATAAGATAAGATAAGATAAGATAAGATAAGATAAGATAAGATAGGATGAGATAAGATAAGATAAATGTACTGTCACGTGTTACAGCCCCAGAGTCAGAATGAGAAACACGTGAATATAGGAAAGTGTCATTTAATTATGAATGTTTAAATACACAGTAGTATATAATATGATATAAATATAATAAGTATAAGAATTTCACAATAAGATGCAAACATATATATCGAATACTACATTATGGTAAATGGTTCTTTATACAGATTAAATACGAGTCAGAAAAACATTTTACATAACGATCTGCACCAGCAGCTTCGTTTGAAGGTCTGAGGTCATTAGTGTTATTATCTCAGTCACTTTATTAATATCTGATCCTGCTGTAACTGGTTCCTGTTTCTGCCTGGTCTGTGGTTTCAGCTCCACTGCTGTGGAGTGGTGAGTCCCAAGGACTGGGCTGATGAAATCCCCTCGTCCTGTGGGTGCAGCAGCTCCGGGTCGGGACCCTATGGTGGACGTGATATCTGCGTAGCCAAACCTCCGGTCAGTTCTGTGAATGTCTTTAACATTTTAACTTGACAGAAGTTCTGTGTGTTTTGTCTCTGACTGAGTTTTGTTTGTTTGTTTCCTTGCAGGGAACCAATGGCCCCCCCCCGGATCTATCAACAGGTATCGATCATCCAGCTCATCTTCTACACTCAGTGATGTTTCCAGATGTTGACGCCTCGTTTGTCTTTTTATTTGCAGACCTGCGGCGACTTCTTCTTCACGATCATTAACATGGTCTGCAACATCGCCATGGGCTTCTTCTTCGGGTTTGCAGTCACCGCAGTAAGATCAGACTCTGCTTCATCACTGTTGTTTTCAGGAAGGAGGTTATGTTTCCACCTCAGGAGGAAGGAGGGCGAGTGGGTGAGGGGAGAACTCATTAAACTCAGGGGGCGGAGCCAGGATCCTGTTGCTCACTTCCTTCCTCAAACTCTGAAGAGGGCGGAGCCGAAAGCCGGCCGAACACAATATACAGTTGATGATGGATTATCAGATTTAGTTTGTTTATTTTCATTGTCGTACAAGTATTTATTTGCGATAACTTCACTAGCTAGGTTAACGTTAAAGTTAAAATACAGTAGGTCAGTTTATTTCTCTGGGTTTTCCTGAACAGGCTGATGTCCCTGGATCAGTCCTCCAGGACAAAACACTGTTCAGAACAGAGCTGTTTTTCTTTTAGCTCCATTCATCTGAACTGAGATCAGACAACTCAACAACTCCTTCAGCCGCTGAACTAACACAACGCAGTAAATTAAAAACAATTTCAAAAGGAAGTTGTGGGTTTGATCCTCGTGTCTGAATCCGACTTCCTGTGTCCCCAGCTGCTCGGCCTGCTGGTGGCGCTCCTGATGATCCGTCAGGTCAAACGTCACGACAGCGCGGACGGTGGGTCGTACGCCATGAAGAGCTACTGACGACCTTTGGCCCCTGCCCTTTGACCTCTGCACTGTAACTGGGGGACTCAGTGATCATTGTGTGTCTTCTCTCACTTTTTTTTTTACAGCGCTTCTGCCTTTTTAAAGATTGTAGGAAAAGAGATGGTTTCTCGAAGGAAGATTTCATCTGGGAGAAAAACTGCTTTTCCAGCTTTTTTATCATAGAAATTTAAAAACATTTATTTTTGTGTGAATTATACAGTATATATGTATATCTTTTGTGTTATTTGATGGTATTTTAATCAAGTCACGTAACAGAGGAGCAGTTTCTAGGCTCAACAATGTTTTATATGACTAAAGGTCTTTTAACCCACGGAGGTTATAAAAATTATTTCTCTAGAAAATGATTGTTTTACATGTTCAAGTTTGAAAAAAGCCCCAAGACGTCGACAGCTGGTTAACGTGGTGACTGCTGTAGGAAATTAGCAGAAATTCACACGTGACTCTCGTATCGCAAACTTATAACTTAGAAAATAACGTCAAATGAAGGTGATTTGTGAAAAATGGCTAACAGGCTAATCGGATAGCTTCCACCATTTTGAAATCTCCCATTGTTAATTTCCTCTAAAAGTCTCTACGGTCAAAATCTCGTGCCGTTGGTCAATAACACATTTCGTACGATAAAAAATTGATGTTTAATCTGTGGATTTACTTTATCTTTGCATCTTTTGAATGGGAATCATACTTTGAAGTTTGATCACCAACGTTTTCCATGTTAGTAACATAAAGTTTATTATTGTGCCTCCAGAAGGAGCCTAGTTTTACATGTTCAGTGTCGATTGTTTTGTAAGAGACTGTTTTTATCTTCTGTCCATGACGAAGTTAAGTTTTATATGAGATTACAGATCATAACTCCCCAATAAAAAATTCAAAGAAAACATTAACGACCATCTTTTTTATTTGTGTTGAATTTATTTAACAGAACATTGAAACAAATCTGTAAACAGGAGAGTTTCTGTTGTGTAGGTTTGTTATTCATTATTACAACCAGATTAGTGGAATCAAATAATCAACCATCAATATGATAATAAAGTTTATGAATACACTTATTGTAATGACAACATAAACCAGCAGATGGCGGTACACACCAGGGAACACACCTGGTGCTGCTCAGAGAGAAATATATCCAAATGTATATATCCAAAGACTTGTGACCGTTATAACTCTAACGTTGTAGAAATATATACATAAAAATAATCATCCTGGTTCATGGACTCGAGAGGAGCAGAGGTCAAGTCCTTCCACTTGTGCACCTGCAGCAGATATATCAGTTTTTAGATGTTTGATCAAATCCAGGATGGAAACTTTATCATCTGTGTATGAACCAGTTTCTTCCTTTAAGAGACATTGTTCAAAAGTCATTTTAATTCTCCATCAACCAGGAGCAAGTTATTCATTTCATCCTTCAGTCAAATCCAGTCCTGACAGATTTCTCCATCGTGGCTGATGAGACGACTGCAGCCGGGATTCGAACCCGTGACGATATGAACATCACAGTTACAGAGAGTGACTCCATGAGGCCTGAGAGCAGGTTGTGACAGGGCAGTGAACACGACCTGCCACAGGCTGAGGAGAACGTTAGAAGACGTGACATCTCCCCAGAGTGAAGCCTAATCACCTGGAGCGCCCCCTGGTGGCCGGCTGCAGAGCAGATCATTAACTCCACCTCTTCAGTGCTCGTGTTTCTGATAAGTTTGGTTTTATTTAGTTATTTGACGCTTTAAAAAACAAGTTAGAGACGTTGTCTTAGTACTGACCTGAGTCCATCACACACACAGACACACACACACACACACACACACACACACACACACACACACACACACAGGCCTTTTAAGCATTCTACATTTCCCCTCTGACATACATAACCTCAATCTGTGTGTGTGTGTGTTTGTCTTTATAAGTGTGTGTGTGTGTGTGTGTGTATGTCTTTGTGTGTGTGTTGTGTTGACCCACATTCCTTTATGACTTCTCTCACATATTGTGAATATACGACATCTCTAATATGTTCTTAATGGCCTTTTTAATGCATTTCGTGTGTGTGTCTGTGTATCTCTGTGTGTGTGTGTGTGTGTGTGTGTGTGTGTGTGTGTGTGTGTGTGTGTGTGTGTGTGTGTGTGTAATACATTTTAAATGGGCGAGCTCCTTCAAACTGCACATCGAACCGTTGACGCTGGAGAGTGAGACTGACCCAGAGAGAGAGAAACGTCCCAGCGTCTATTGACTCCGATGGTTTGAGTTTGTTTTAACACATTTAAAAAAACCATTGTGTAAACTGGGACAGGCCGATGAAGACCAGTGGATTAGTTCAAACGTGTCTTGGTGGGAAACGACCTGATTGATTCAAGTCTTTTAACTGAACTGGTCTAAACCGAGCTGACTCGCTGTGGGACATCATTTCATCTCAACTCTGAGTCGGATATTGATTTGTCTTCGTCCGGATCCACGTCCAACTGTCTCCGTCCTCGCACCGAGTTCTGTCTCCATCTGTTCCAATGTCCTCGTTCACTGCTGCAAACAAACCAGCGAACAAGTGGACAAACATGGCGGAGGAGAGGACGGATCCTTTTTTAAACCATCACTTTAATCTCTGTGGTTTTTTGTGTTTCCCGAGGCGTCTCCCTGTGGAGGTATTTCACGCAATGGGACCAAACCCCAGCGGCAGACCCACAATGCACAGCGGGGATTAAACGTCCCATTTGGCCTGGGAGTGCCTCAGGACCCCCCTCCTCCCAAAGGAGGCGCTGCAGGCGGCGGGGGGGGGGGGGGGGGGGACGAGCCTGCTGCCACCATGTGTGCGACCTGTGCGACCGGATGGATGAGTGTGTAACTGGACCAGATGGATGTGTGGACTCATTGTAACACACTCAGCGCTGACTGTTCACTGGTGTGTTGTGTTTGATTCCTTTAGTGTCTCACTCTCTGACTCGTGGACGAGACGCAGCCCGGAGACATGGCTGCAGCGGGGGGGCGCTGAGGCAATGTTTCTGCTCAGTGGGTCGTCCCCAGTTGTCATGTCTCTCTCACTGTTTCACATTGTTTGCGTTTGCTTTTGATATTTACATTTACACACAGTGTGTAGTGAAGTGGGAACAATCAGCATTTCAAACTGTGAGTGTGTGTTTGAGTTGAACTGCAGCTCGTGAAACGTGAAAATAAAAGATTGAGCAGATTTCACGGTTGAGGAACAAACAGAAGAAATGAAAGGAGGAGGGAACCTGAGGTGAAAGGGAGGAGAGGAGGGAAAGTGTGTGTGTGTGTGTGTGTGTGTGTGTGTGTGTGTGTGTGTGTAATGAGGCCTGACTCAGTTAATACCTCACGGCGAGGTTTTCTTTCCGATGCCAAAACACATGGAAGACGAGGTAATTCTTTTTAAATGGCAGCAGTGAAATAACAACAATTACAGAGATGAATGACTGAGCTGTCAATCAACCAATCACCGGCTTTGTTTACTGTCGGGGCGGGGGGGGGGGGGGGGGGGGTGAGAACGTGTGGTTCTCTTCAGGGTGGCTCTGAATTCAGCCAATGAGAAGCTTGTGAATCATTCATCTTCCTGTGGGAAGTTTTTGTAGGACAAATAGTGACGGTTCAACGTGTGTTTAGTGTGTGTGTGTTTTGTCATGTTTGTGTGTTCCTGTCTTCATCGCACACATAAAGACAGCTAGTTACTTACCCCCCCCCCCTCCATATATAAATCTTTTTTTTCACAGGCGCTTGAGTGAGTGTGTGCTTGTGTCTTACTGTCTATGTGTGTGTCTATGTGTGTCTATGTGTGTGTGTGTCTGTCTATGTGTGTGTGTGTGTGTGTGTGTGTGTGTGTGTTAGCGCTCTATGTTTAACCTGCACTTTCATGACCAGGAGTCCTTGTTACCATGGCAACCCTGGGAGAGGTCAGGATATTGAATCCAGTTTTTCTTTTTCTTTCTGTGGATTTTTATTTTTTCATTTTTTACCGCACAAAAGCAGATTTTGTCAAACACATCACACTGTTGTCATCATTTTCTTTAATAATCTGAGGAATAAGTGGTCTGTTTATGTTTCTATATGAGAAACTACATTAAGACGCGAAGCTGCAAATATAAAAATCTAAAATGATTATTGTGACCATGTGTTATTAACTAATAAAAACCAAACTGATCAGAAACACTGGAACAAACATCAGTGTGATAAGAACGTTCTGAACTGACAGAAACGTCTTTGACAAATATTTATTTAACGTCTACTTTGATTTGTTCCCATCCGCTAACATGGAGGAGGCGGGGTTTATGACCTGTACTGCAGTCAGCCAATGGGGACAAGCGAGACACTGGTTTCACTTTTGGAAGTTGTCATATCGTCCATCTTGATTTAGAGTCAATGTATGGAACTCTATAATTATATATATATATTGTTATGCTGCCCCCAAGTGGCCACAACGACCTTCAGGGTGCTCTCAGCCTGCAGCAGGTTCCCATGTGACCTCGTCCTCATCGTCAATGAACCCGGAGACAAACACTCAGGACGTCCCTCAGATTCTAAACCTGATTCATGTCTTTGTGTTTTCAAGTGACTCTCGAGACGCCGGAGCCTCGTTCATCAAACGGAGCCGCAGGAAACGTTCTGCATCTGTGTGCGACAGCGTCCGACACACAACACAATGAGTATTTATTGCATGTGTGTTTGCACAGTGTTCTCACAGCTGCGCACCATCAGCCGTGATAAATGCCACGCAGCCTCCACAGGCTGTGCTCGTGTATAACTGGGCTCATTTCCATGGAGAACCACTCCACACACTGTGTCCTTTTTAAAAGGTTCCGCTGCCACAGTTGTTCCTGCAGAACGGAGCCAACAAACAAACATTAATAACAATGAGCTGGAAGTTATAATTAATGAAGTTTTCATTTGACACTTTAATTAGTGAAATATCAAACGACTGCAGGAGGGAGGACGTGGAATCTACGATGTGGAAACAGGAAGTGAGGCTTGCTGGCGTCTTTCCTTTGACCTTTTCTTTTGTCACGACTTTTAAATGATTATTTAAACGATCATTATTGATTTCAGACGTTCTAGTTTATATTTGTTGTATTTTTATTTGTGCAGATCTTTGTAACGGCTCTTTTGAAACGTGCGATATGTACAAACTTATAAAAGTCAGTGTTTAACTAATACATATTTGTTTGTTAATTAAGGAAACCTGCCTCTTTCAGAACAGAAAAGAGTTACCACAGTTTGTGTGTGTTTGTGTGTGTGTGTGTGTCTTTGTGTGTTATTAATTAGCCTGTGGGTGAAAGCAGAAGCACCATTTGTCGAAGCCTCGTGAAACAAAAACTGTGATTAATGTCGGAGCGAGACAAAGAGAAACTAACTCCATCTGTCATTGATCCGTCAGAATGAAACCGTCCAATCAGGTGTTATCAGCGCTGATTCATTAACAGACTCACAGAACAAAACCTCGTCGGCTCATTTAAAGCTTCCATCTGCTCCTGTTTGTGAAGAGCGGGGGTCAAACAGGAAACTCACGACCAGCTCTGGTTCTTCTGTTGATGTCCAAATCGGTACTTTTTTAAATGCATGTGTTAAATATGATTAAACATTTTCAGACAAGCACATTTTTAACAGTATCAATGCTTTTGTGTGTTAAATAACCTGGAAAGTGAAACAGCTAAAATGCAGTACGAACAGTTTTTAACGTTGGAGTCCGATATTTGCCTTGGGGTCATCGCCCCCTGGAGGTCACTTTGAGACCTGCACCCTGACTGTCTGGGTCATTGAGATATGGTGAAATGACTTTGAACCCTGAGATCCAAAAAAAACTCTCATCAAAACGTCCAAACAAAAATTTAAAGTCCATCTCATCTGCATAATATTGACGATGTTTTTGTATAATTGCTTCCTAGCATCAATTGGAGCTAATTGTTCTGCACATTACGATATTTTGTATGAAACTACACATTGTTTATCTACAAATTATCTACTGAAACAGAGATATGGAAGAGTTGTGTTGTTGTAGCAGCAGCAGTGATGGATGTAGTGCAGTAGTACTTCTCACAGTATAATTCAGCTGAAGACTCTTTACGTGTAATTTCTCGTTTTTAATGAAATATCAGTGCGACACTAAACTAATATCCCGTCGTCGTCCCCCCCCCCCCCGCTCTCCCTCTCCTCCACCTCCAACTCCTCCAGGCCACCGTCCTCCCTCCATCTGTCTCTCTCCAGCTAAATGCCAGCTGAGATGAATATGTTAATTCAGCTGCTGGCTCGTAGCTCTCGTGATCAATGAGCCTCCGCTGTCGGTTCGGTTCCGGCTCCGCAGGGATCCATCGGGAGCCGGATCGTTAAAACACCACGAGCCAGGTCCGAGCTGCTCGGTTCAAAAGGACTATCGCTCATCGTGTATCGCAGAGGAAACATTATCGTATTTATCTTCCTTTTGAATATCGTTTTTCATGTGTCTTCCCCTCAGACGTCTGAATCGGGCTCAGGCGGAAACAGCCGAGTCAATACGCTGAGGAAGAGGAGAGAGAGAGAGAGAGGGACGAGGCAGAGATGAATATTTTATGTTCCTGTGTCATTTCTACTGAACACGAGTAAAAGTGAGAAAATACTTCAAATAAACAAAGTCACGTTTTCTTCCTTTTTCCACCAGAAGGAAAACTCACAGCTGAACTGAGCCTGAGAAGAATCCACGTTTCTAATAACCACGAGAACCGAATTATGCTTTTTATAGAAACAGCTTCGTTTGAACGAATGTGACGAGTACAAGACAAAATAAAATAAAACACATAACTAATATTTGAGTCTTGGTTTTCCTCAGTGTTCGTTATCTACAAACAGGAAGTGCTAATTCAGCTTATTTAGAATGAAACCTTATTTATTTAAATGTTTTAAATCCAAAAGTTCAAGTTAAAAATCACGTGACTACTTTATTTAATATCTACAATGGACATGTTGAAGAAATAATATTTGAGATTTATTGCTGCAATATAGTTGTAACTTTATCAAAGTAAAGTCTGATTATGTTGTAATTTCACCCAAACTATTCTTCACTTAAGATAAACTTGTATCTTATGATTTTAATTTGAATATTTATTAGTATAATTATTATGATTAGTACAAATTCTCATACTATTATGAATTTCTTCTCAATTCTGACTTTGTTCCCTTATTTTCAAGGTTTCATATCAACCATAACTTTCTATTACTACATCACTACTTTGGGGAATATTACAGTTTCTTCTTCTTCTTGTAATCTCATGACTTCATTCTCGAATATCTCAATAAAGATTCTTCATCGTGGCCCAAACACTTCATAATTCACAACAGGCGGCTGCTGTGAATAAAACAAATCGGTGTCTCGCGTCTCGAGCACGTCCTCCGGAGGTTTGGGAATCTGGAGTCGAGCCGTGAGGAGGAATTTGTTCTGGGTATGAAAATGTGGAGGAAGAAAGAACCCGGCTGCATCGTGATGAGTCTTCAAGCAACATCGAGTACACTTCATGCTCCTGGTTACCACTTCTTCACAAACACACACAAAGTACTCTCAAATATTTCCTCTCTGAAGCAGTTCATTGTTTATTCACCAGATAAGAGCCGGTGAAGAGGAAAGGAAATGAGCGGAGGAAGAGAAAGGAGGGAGGTGAAGTGGGACCGACGGAGGTAAACGAGGTAGAGAAGAAGAGGAGGAGGGGAAGAGAAGAAGAGGAGGAGGGGAAGAGAAGAAGAGGAGTAGAGGAAGAGATGCAGAGTGAATGAAATGAGAAGGCAGTTAATGAAAAGAGGAGCCGGAAGAAGAACAGATGAGGCGGAGAAAGAAAAGAGGTTTTAATGGAAATGGAGCCGAGCCAAGGAAAATGTAAAGAGAGGAGAATGTGGAGAGAAGATATTTGTAGAGAGAGTTAGCGTCCTAATGGCAAGTCAGCAAAGTGCGTGTCTTTGTGTGTGCGTGTGTTTGTGTTTGTGTTTGTGTGTAAATTTAAAGAGAGGGAGTTTCTTCTGGAAGCCAAAGGTCAGTGGATCAACAGCTCGTCTGCTGCTCCGATAACACACTTTAAATTAGACTGCAGTGTGTGTGTGTGAGTGTGTGTGTGTGTGTGTGTGTTTGAGACAGTGATTTATGGACGTGAGATTTATTGTCATCACAATGAAGGATGAATATTCACAAAACTGTTTCTCCTCTTTTATCTCTTCCCCTCTCTCTCTCTCTCTCTCTCTCTCTCTCTCTCTCTCTCTCTCTCTCTCTCTCTCTCTCTCTCTCCATCCCTCCGTCATCACACAGGTTGTGTAACTGCAGCTGAAGGATTGAACATCCTCCTGCTGGAATAAACTAAAACCAGTCAATAGGACGTTAGTGGAGACACAATTTACGACTTTAATTTGACTAAAAAGGGTCAAGTTCATGTATGTGTGTGTGTGTGTGTGTGTGTGTGTGTGTGTGTGTGTGTGTGTGTGTGTGTGTGTGTGTGTGTGTGTGATATTAAAGGTCAGCCAAAGATCATAAATTAACAAGCACCCCCACTCCTGCCCGTCTTTGTGTGTGTTTAAAAAGCAGCTGAATCAGGCTTCAGAGATAAGTAGCTATAAACTACGAAGCTGCATCCGATTGTTATTGATTTGTTTTTTTTTTACGTAAGAACATAAAGAGAAAACTCTTTGCCAAACTTTCGGCTGATATTTGTCTGCACAACAAAAACAAACGAGAGCAGGAGCCGAGGTCGGACGAGGCTTTGAGCTAAATGCTAACGTAGCCTGCTAACGTGCTCGAGGCTCATTTCTGCTCAAGAAACATACGGAACCTTTGTCTTTGTTCAGATTGTGCTCTTCTGGGCACTTGGGGATAAGAATGATAAATGAAAACTATTGAATGATTAATTATAGACATCTTGCAGATTTTACTGGAAAGCCTCAGAAGTGTTTCAGGACAGATTCTCTTCATTCAGCTGCTGTTTTGGTTGATTTCGATTTTTCCATTCAGGAGGAGTTTGTGTTTAATTTGAGTTTTGTGCGTCTTGAAGAGCTGAAGTGTGTCCGACTGAGGCTCAGCAGGACGCGTCTCTTTAATCATGTCCTCATAACGCTCAGCGTGGTTCCCCCCCCCCCCCCCGCACACGCTAACAACACCACACAAGACGCGGGATCACCTGATGAGGGGGGAAGTGAAGGTGTGATCGTCCCGACGTGTCGTTTGAAGCTGAAATCTCGGGATGAAGAAGATTCTGTCAGAGTTTGAGGTTCGATGTCGTGAATAATAATGATTGTTGAGTTTATCACGTACAACAAGTCAAAGTGAAACAGTCGAATACAACAGCTGTCAGGGAATCATGTTCAGATTTAGTTCAAACCGTTGTAAAGAGCTCTAGATTTAAATGGTGTAGTTGATGCTGTTTAACTCCAGCTCCTGTTGACATTCATGTTCACCAGAGGTTACATCTTAATGACCCTTGGGAATCCCCCGACCATGTCTTTAAATATCTTATAAAATACTTTGTACGCTTCATGGTTCCCAGATGTTAAATGTCACAAACCTTTGTGATCCTGAATTTCTGGTCATTATTAAAAAATGTCCAAACACCAATGTGAATGTTTGCTGTGGAATTGGCAAAGACAATCATGCTCCCCAGAGGATAACGTTCTAGACCTAAACATGTTAGCATAGCTGTTGTCGCAGAAGTGAGCCTTCAGGTTATAACGACACCGCAGCCTTCACTCGATGGCGCCCCCCTCAGGGCAGAGTGTTCAGGTCCAGTGTCAGTGAAGCTGGAAAGTGATGCAGTGACAGTTTACTTTCCTTTGACCCTTGAACGTCTCACGAGGAGCCGGCTGCTGTCGGGAGGACGATCCTCTGCAGATCTGCTGAAACCAGGAAAAAATCTTTACTGCAATCTCAACACTTTTCTGCTCAACTTTCCATCCTGCAGCTGCTTCCTGTGTCGTCGTCCCCCCCCCCCCCCCCCCCCCCCGTCTCATCATCATCAGCGTGTTGTTTCTTTTCCAGCTTCGATTTGATCAGATATTAAATGTCTCGTTGGATTGTGTTTTTATTAAGAGGCTCCGATCGGACAGAAGTGTTCGATTAACTGTGACGAGTTTCTCTGACGTCTCGTTGTGTTTGTTCTCTGGTGCTTTTTCCTTTTGATGTTCACACAGAAACAGAAACAAAGGAGAGAACTGATCATATCTGTGATTATCTCTGCGACTCGGTGAATCTCGTCAAAGAGGAAAAATAAAACCACCTTCACGTTAGTGTGTGTGTGTGTGTGTGTTTGTACTGCTGTCGTTGTGAGGACCGGTGCTACACCAGTCTTAATGAGGACGTTGTTGCTGCTCATTATTTATCAGTTGTTAAGGTCAAACTGGTAAAATCAGGTTTGAGCTTCATGAGGTCACACATCAAGTGTCGGATATTCATGGTCACCGGAGGATACGTTCGATTTATTCTGTTCATCCTCCGACTAAACTGAAAAGTCTGAACGTCTGAAACAAACAGGGTGTGAAAGTTTCCTTACGATCTTAACGTTAATCCCATTTAACCTTTAATCACATCTTTTATTAAACTACTTGAGTTTATACAAAACGTGCAAAATAAACTTTAGGAATTGTGCAGCTAGGGGGCGCTGCTCTGTCGATCCTCGAATAGAACTGTTTGTCGCAAACATGGAACGTCATCATATCATTGAGAGAGCAGCAGAGGCTCAACACACACACAGTCACACACACACACACACACACTAACACACACACACACACAGTCACACACACACACACACACACACTAACACACACACACACACACACACACAGGAAAACATGAATTAAACATGTATCCAACATAATGTCCAGTCTCGACTGAGGACAAACAGAGGCCACTGGGAATTTAAGTATGACAACAACAACATGTAAACAAACACACACAACGCTATTTGTGCGAGTGTGTAAGTGTGTGTCTGTGTGTGTCTAACCCATGGGGCTCGTTGCCATGGGGACAGTGATAAGGGTTCTAAATGGAACTCAATAATTCATGAGCTCTTGATAAGATGAACAACACACACACAGAGTACACACTCAAACACAATACACACAATTACGAGGAAACAAGACAAACAGTCCTCTTCAGACAAACAAGGAGGAAACTGCAAACAAATACGACAACAGACACACACACACACACACACACACACACACACACACACACACACACACACATACAAACCTTTTATTCAATTTGAATACATCAATTAAAATAAAATCTAAAGAATTCTGTCCTGTTGTGATATTGTTGTTTGGTCAATTTATGTTCTTCCCTGAGCATTTAAATAAAGTTTTGCAAGCTTTATTCACTAATATTAATTTACACCAGCCGAGAGGAGGACAGCCAATGAGAAGGCTCGGTAATGCAACGATTGATCAGGTGATCGATCTTTATCTTTTCTTTATCTGACGTCTTTTTCTTCATGTTTCACCTCCCACCGTTTCATTCAGGTTTTCTTTTCATCCTCCTCTTCTCTGCCTGTCGTCTTTTTTCACCACCTCTTTGTTTCTCTCCCTCTCTCACTTTATCCTCCCGTCTTCCTCTCGCTGTGATAATAAAACCTGTTGTTCTCCATCTCCTCCTCCCTCAGCTCTGATAAAACGTGTACTAATAAAACGTCCCATTTAATTACTTTCTTTATGAAATAAACTTTTCTTTTTCACCTTTTTCTCCTCCTCCACCTCTGGCATTGATGAAGCCGGTATTACTCCTCCTCCTCCTCCTCCCCTGACAGTGATGAAGAGTGTTTTCTTTCCTCAGACAGGTCCTGGTCTCCAGCTTCAACTGCTTTTAATTACTTTTCCTCAGCTGTTTGTTGTTTGGATCAGAGAAGAGAGGACGTGGTAATATTGACACGGACGCGTCACATTCTCCAGCTCGGAGGTCGACGCCAAATTAGTTTACAGACGAGGAAATCAGAGCCGAGGTTTCTCAGGTCGAATCAGAAACTGTTGTTTCCTGCTGAGCGACGTGATGCTTGACACCAGGCGACAGGAGGAAGCTGCAGAATCAGGAGAAACTTCAGAACATCTTCTTTAATCTAAAGAATCTGAACTTCAGGAGGTTGTCGTCCCGGAGGAAGAGATCAGGAAGTAAATCACTAACTGATGGAGAAACAAAATGGAGTTAATGGAATCATGTGTAACACACGAAACTCAGAGACGTCGAGATCATCTGGTGTTTGTGACTGGGGTCAAACTGATTCTCCAGGAAACACAGGTGTGTGTGTGTGTGTGTGTGTGTGTGTGTGTGTGTGTGTGTGTGTGCTCGCTGCAGGGTGTTGTGCTGAGTTAACTGCAGAGGCTCTCGAGCGTAAATGAAGCGCCCCCTGGCTGCTCAGGGCTCAGATGGTGCGTTGGCTTTGTCCCTCTGCTGCGGCCTTCAGGGCAGCGGGAGCCGGGTGGAGCTGTGCAGGGAGGAGGAGGAGGAGGAGGAGGAGGAGGAGGAAGGAGCGCTCAGTATCTGGGTCTCTGTCTCTGTCTCTCTCATTTCATCTTTTATATATTAGTTTGTCACAAGATGACGAGCTGGTTGACCTTTGCGTTGACCTTTCCTCTGGGTTGCATGTGGTGGGGGGGGGGGGGGTCCTGTGAAAGACTGAAGATTAATCCTCTTAAACACGTTTCAGTAGAATTATTAATCCTGATCAGTTAAACTTTTATTCTCTCCACATCTGCATTGTTGGATTGTTTGAATATTCTGAATAAAACAAAAAAATATAATCGTGTAATGAGATAAAACTGAAAAGCTAAGAACTAGAATAAAGTAAAAATAGTTTGCTTCTTGTTATCATGTTAACCTTTTCAAATAAAGATTAAACATTCATGGATCATAATTCCCTTATTAAAGATGGACGACATCCTGCCTCTTCATCTTTTGACTGAAGAGTTGTTGTATTTGCTCTATTGGACTTCCTGTTTTATTTTGGTAATGTGACTCATCTTCCTCTCATGTCACTTCCTGATTCTCGGTCACATGAACATGAACCCTCAGTTTCTTTCTTCTGGTAACGACTCCACCTGCGTCACCTCCATGTTCAGGTTCTGTCCCGGTTCTCTCATCAGAGCTCGTTCCTCCAACGTTCTCCTCATGAAACCACCTTTACACTCACAACAATTATGATCTGCACCAAATCCAATGCAAACTAAACAAACTCATGTAGAGGTAAACTAGATAGATTTAACGACGATAGCAAGACAAGCCGTCCAGAGAAGACAACAGCGGGATAAGTGTATATTATACTTCAGGTTAAACTCTGTACAGGAAGTACTTCAATGTATTTGAACACGTGTGTCGGGTCAAATTGGTTTGAAGGTGATTTTTAGAGCATTGATTGAACTCAGGTTGAATTATTCCGATGCTATAACGTTTCAGATCTTTAATTCTTCTCTAAACGACTTGGGAGGAGATTTCGAGGGATTTTTCGTTGTCGCTGTCGGGCACGAAAAAAAAAAGAAAACGAGAGAGTGCGACTGTAAAGATGATTTTTCATATTGTAGAGATTTACATGACAGAGGACGAGTTCAGAGCAGAACGAGAAAGATGGAGTCGATGTCTCAACAGAGCAGAACTGACACCAATCTGTCAGAACCACACACACACACACACACACACACACACACACACACACACACACACAACAATGAAGACGAGGAGGAGCAGCAGAGGAAAAAAAGAACAGAGAGAACAGAGGAGGAGGAAGATGAGACGAATGCAGACAGACTGTCATTCACATGACAAATTATGTGATTTCATTGTGTGATTCTGCTGCAGTTCAGTCTCTCTCTCTCTCTCTCTCTCCCTCTCTCTCTCTCTTTCTCTCTCCCTCTCTCTCCCTCTCTCTCTCTCCCTCTCTCTCTCTCCTCTCCTCTCTCTCTCTCTCCCTCTCTCTCTCCTCCAGGATATGCCGCTTCTCAATCCGTCTTGTTGTCTCTTGTTAACAGTGACAGGCCTCCGCCTCGTCTGCATGTGTGTGTGTGTGTGTGTGTGTGTGTGTGTGTGTGTGTGTGTTTGTGTGTGTGTGTGTGTGTGAGTTGCAGGTGAGCGTCGCTGACGTCTCTCACATCTGATGAAGCACAGATATAAATATCTCTTCATTTTATCAGGGAGACACATCGAGCTCTTTGTTTCATGAAGAGTGTGAACGTGGAGATTTCACTCGACCAGCGGAGGTTTCATCATGTGGTTAAAAGTAGTAGCAGCTAAATTTAGATTCAAATTCGTCACGATGAACAGATTCATATGCTCTTGAACTCGCTGTGATCAGATGTGATGAAGAAGATGGAGAGATGACAGATTTGAAGCCTCGGCGTGGAGACTCCTCGCTGAGGCGACGCTCCAGCAGGAGGTGAAGCTCCGGCAGGAGGCGAAGCTCCAGCAGGAGGCGAAGCTCCAGCAGGAGGCGACGCTCCAGCAGGAGGTGAAGCTCCAGCAGGAGGTGAAGAGCGTTTCATCTCATTCTCCTCGTTTCAGACAGAACCACAAAACAAAAAGCACAAAACCAGCAGCGACAGAAACGACAGCAGAGAAACGCTGAAGATCAAACTCGACAGGAAGTGACGAGAGGAGCCGTTCACACCTTGATGGTCAGATTCTGTTAATGAGGAATTCAGACACGTTGGACAAGCGGTTTGCAGCTCAGGGACTTGAATCATCACCAAAGAGGCGTTCAATTCTCCAAGGGCAGCTTCACCCCCCCCCCCCCCCCGTTGACTTTGACCTTTGCCCTCACACTTGAAAGTCTCCTCACAGAACGTGGAAGAAGCTCTTCTGTGGGTTTGTGTTCGGTTTCTTTCGTCTTATCTCTTCAAGAGAAGACGTCTCTTCAAATGAAGGACACGATTCCTGAAGGACGGACTGAACCTCAGCAGCTTCTCAGCTGCAGCTTGTTTGGAAAACTCGTGTTTTAAATCAGACCTGGTCCTGAACACAGCTTCAATCTGTTCTACACTCGTCTATGACTCGTGAGCCAGAGAGTTCAATCTCTTCCTTAAGCCTGAGAGACAACACTGAGGGGAAATGTGTGTGTGTGTGTGTGTGTGTGTGTGTGTGTGTGTGTGTGTTTGTGTGTGTGTTTGTGTGTGTGTCATATCCAGTGACGACTGATAGACGGATGTGCAGACGCGGCCCGACGAGTCCTTTCATGGATTCAAAGTGTCCACCAGACCTTGTGTGGTAGAGGAATGATGCAACAAGCAGAAATAGCATCAAACACACACCGACACACACCGACACACACCGACACACACGTCTCATATGTGTTAGACACTGACGGGAGGAATGGATTGTGTGTTTTCAGCAGGAGACGCTGATGGGTGGGAGGAGAGAGTCTGAGAGAAAGGATGGAGAGAAGAAGATGAAAGAGTGGAAGGATCTCCACTCGTCTTCTGCTCCTTCTCTCTGTTCATCTCATTTTTCTCTTCTTATCTGGAGGCGGCTCGGGAGGCGGCAGATTAAACATGCTCCTCCTGTCGCCCCCCCCGCCCAGCTCCTCTCTCCAGCTCCTCCTGGGGGAACCCCGAGGCGTTCTCGGGTCAGATGAGATTTGTAGTCTCTTCCCCGTGTTCTGGGTCTTTCCCGGGGCCCCCCCACCAGCTGGGACGTGCCTGGAGAACCTCCAATGGGAGGCGCCCAGCAGGTTTCTGATCAGATCCACCTCAACCGGCTCCTTTTGACCCGAAGGAGCAGCGACCCAACTCGCTCCAGAGGCTTCAGCTCCATTATCTCTGAGACACCCGTTTGCCCCTGAGCCGGCCCAGGGGCCTGATCTCCAAAGAAGAATTGACTCCTGAAAAACTGCCACAGAAACTATATGTTTTAACTAGGGCTGTGAAATGATTAAAATTTTTAATCAAATTAATCACAGGTTTCTATGGATTAATCATGATTAATCACATTACCGATTTTCTCGGAATATTTTTTTTTAAGATTTATGACATTTAACTTTTCTTTTGTGCTGCAACTCAGCAGTTCTTCAGCAGTTATCATTGCTTTTCCATATGGAACATTAATATAATCTTCATCCTAAACAGAATTCGGGTTCCTTAGCCATTGTGTGGTTGAATAAAACTTTTTTTTTTAAATCAAACAGAAATTATTTGAGCTTCTTAGCCATAGGATGGTTGACATTTTTTATATTTTTTGTCACACAACCATTAACCACACCATGACACAATCTAATGCCTCTAAAGGCCCTCTTAGCTACTCGGTCTTTAGCCAGTTGGTGAGGCAAACTAACTTGTTCAAATTCTCTGACAGTAAAGCTGACCGCTTCTTTTGCACAATGTGTCCTGCGAGTGAGTCTGGTTTGTCGCATTCCACTTGAACGCCCCTCGCCGACCAACACATGCTTCGCGTTGCGGTGGTTAGGCGGGTATTGCTACGGTGAAATGATAACGTCTTCTCGCAGAGTGTGCATATCACCTTGGTTTTACTGAATGTTCGATCTTTGTTTTTTTGGAACACGATCTTCCCGTCCAGAAGGTCCTCAGGTTCATCAGAATTATCAGAGCTGCCAACTTTTCAAAAAACCTTGGAGTGAGATTTTGTCGGGGGTGACCAACATTTTGCCGCGCACAAAAACCTTGGAGTGAGATTTTGTCGGGGGTGACCAACATTTTGCCGCGCACACAGCCACACACGTTGGTGGCTCAAATATCAGGGAATTGTTGGAATTTGGCGTTGTATCCATGTTGTTCGCTGCATTCTGGTGGCCTTTGGGGCCCGAAGTCGTTGATAGGAGCGGCCGACTGGAGATGGACAACATTGGTTACATTCTGTGACGCAAAGACATAGCTGAAGGTCCCCCCCCCAGGAAATGTTGGTTTAAGTAGATGTTGTTTCCTGCATTCTAGTGGATTTTTGGGTGGTATGCTAAAGATGTGCAATACCTGAACTTCTTCTGATTCATGTTCCTCTGATCATGACTTGTAGGGCCTTCTAGCCTTGAGCTGAACATTCAACCAGAAAACTATTGTTGTGCCTCAATGACCACAATATAGCCTAATTAATAGACCTTTGTTTAAGATTTGACCAAGGTAGGTTGATTGACATTTTGATTACAATGGTTTTCAACTAATTCTGAACTGAAACCTAACCTATATTTTAAATAATTGTATTCTTAAGAGCAGTTAATGATTTATGTTCGCCTCCCACCACACTTTCCATCAGACAAAAAAGTGCAACAAATAAAGTGCTTAAACAGTAGCCTTTTTAAGCAACACAATGGACCCTCTTCCCCAAAATAAAATTTGTCTGGAGCCGCAAAACATATTTGATAACAAAGCTAATAAAGTTTTATATAAAGTTATACTATACTAAACTATGGTTTGTTGCATTTATGAAATTATCGAACAACAATAAAGAAAACTGTTGACATTTGATTGATATTTTTACCTGTTACAACAAAGGAAAAACCAAACGCTTATGAAGAGAAGAAAATACACAGGCAAGTGTCGGCCTACTTTGAAATAAATTAAACACAGACCTTTGTAGGGTTATTTGAGTCCTCCCCGTATTTGTGGAAAATGTATGAAATAAGAAGTACCCTATTTTTAAATAAATAAAAACATATAGCTGCAGCCTAATAGCTTAAAAATATATATTTTAGTTGGCGAAATATTTAAACGAAAAGTGAGAGCAGGTCAGGCTGGAGGCGGACACAGAAACTGCAGCTCGGTAGAAACCAACTGCAGCTTCTGCTCTGATCAAGACGCTGAGCTCTGATCAGCTGAGACCAGAGAAACTCTGTGTTTTCACTGTTTCCACTGAGCAGCCGGTGAGTCAGTGACCAGCTCCTTCACGTGAACGAGCTCTGGTCTTGTGTCTCTGAGCGAGTGCGCGGGGCGGGGGGCGGAGCCTCGGGACCGGTGCGCTATCTGGGGCGCACACACACACACACACACACACACACACACACACACACACACACTCGCCCGCTCCTGGTACTTCATGACGGCCTGATACGATGATGTTTTAAAAAATGATCGTGACTTAGTCAACCACCAACATTTTCGTCTCGTCTCCTCAACAAGTTAAAATAGATTTAGTCATGCGCTTCACTTCAAAGATCCAGGTTTTTTTTGGCGTGAGAAATTGGATGTGTGGCGTGAGTGCGTGTGAAAACATGCAAAAGCGTGTGTCACACGGCGGAAGCGTGAGAGTTGGCAGCTCTGGAATTATCCATGTTGTTTGTTTGTTTGAATGGCAGCTGCCGTCTGACTGCATTAGAGCGGCGACTAGTGCAGAGGCGGCGGAATTGGAAGGTCCTTCTGCGCATGCGTTAAATGTGTTAAAAAAAAAAACGAATTAATCCTGTAATTTAATCATAACGCGTTAACGCGTTATTTTTCACAGCTCTAGTTTCAACTGTTTCCTTCCGGCCCCTTCCTCAGCAGAGAGGCCCGTTTCCACGTCTCCAGAACTATATGGTGTGATTATATAGGACAAAACCTAGCAGAGGCTTCTAGGGCCCAGTCCCACCGGGAGCTGTTTGGCCCCCGACGACTCAGAAACCTCCTCCGTCACTTTAAAGAGACAGAAACAAAACCCAGGAAGAAGTGAAAGTGCTGTGAACACCAGACCAGGGTGGACACCTGATCCGTCAGCTTCCTGCTCCAGGCTCCAGGACAGAGACGTGTAAATATAACTCCTGTTAAATGAAATGTCATATTCAAAGAATCTGTTCCACAAGCTCCTCTAGTGCAACAACAAATTACAGCACAAGGAGAAGTGGTTAGAAAGAAAGAAAGAAAGAAAGAAAGAAAGAAAGAAAGAAAGAAAGAAAGAAGAATCCCTGCAGATTGGATAATGATAACCACTTCACTCAGCAGGAGGTCGAACAGCAATAAAATAATTATTCGAAATCCAAACAACATCTAAATTCTGGGACTCATGGAAAAAGAATAATTTAATTTGAACATAAAAGAGAAGATTTGGAACAAATTATTTATACGGTCTTTTTCTCTCAGGAAGACAAACAGCCGGCCGAGCGTCTCCAGCTGCTGAGGGAAACAGATCTGGAGTCAGCCGAGGTAAATAATGATGGTAAGTGATGGAACTGATCCAGCCGACGGTCCAATCAGCCTCTGGGAGCTAGATAACAGCATCATTAGAGGAGGACCAGGACCAGGACGAGGACGAGGACCAGGACCAGGACCGGGACCGGGACCGGGACCGGGACCAGGACGAGGACTGGGACGAGGACTGGGACGAGGACTGGGACGAGGACCAGGACCAGGACCAGGACCAGGTCCAGGACCAGGACCAGGACCAGGACCGGGACGGGGACGGGGACGGGGACGAGGACGAGGACCAGGACCAGGACCAGGACCAGGACCAGGACCAGGACTCTCTCAGCAGCACAGATACTGAGATACGTCCTCCTGTGAAACACTCAGTGTCTTTATTTCCGACACCACATGGAGACGTGTCTTCCTTCTCTCTTTGTCTTCATGATTTAAATAGACACAGATTATATCTTTATACATCGTGGACTGTTAATACAGATGGACGACGTCTCCACTTCCTCTCAGTGTAGTAAAATGAATCAATGGAAACGTCCATCTCTTCATTTGGAGTCAGTTTCCAGGTTTAACTTCTCGTCCCCTCTTTGTCGTTTTCCTCCTCGTTGTTGTTCAGTTTATTTTGTTTTGTTCGATCTGTTGTGAATTGTTTTCTGAACAGTTTCTTCCTATATCCCCTCAATTAGTTAATATATTTAAATTGCATCTAGTTCCAATTTGAAAGACGCATCTTTTTCTTTGCAGGAGTCTTCTAAGAAGTGTATTTTATCTCCCTGTGGTCAGAGGTTGGTTTTCTGACTGAAACCCCCCCGACCCTCCGGACCAGAGAAGATCTGATGGATCAGAATGTTGATATTCAGAATCCTGTGCAGCAGAGGATTTCCTTTGCCCTGGATTTGACCTCTCAGGCGACTTGCAGGCCTCAGATCAGCGGAGGAAGTTGACCTGACAGGCTGGGAAAAGAAACATCAACTCCAAACTGCATTTTCCTCAAGGAGACTGAGGAAAGACTTTTTAACGAACTGCAGCATTTTCCAAATTTGTCAGGGAACTAAATATACATTTTACGTTTATGAAACTCCGAGAGGCGGCGGCGCTGATCGGCTTCACTTCAGGGGACGGAGAAATAAAAGGTGTGATATGCAGGCGACCTTGTGGAGTCTGTCCTCACAGGAGAATCACTGCAGGGGCGGAGGATTATCAATAAATACAGAGGATGTGAAGGGAAAAGGAACCTGGTGTCAGGAGAGTGGCTTTTATTTCACTGAGGGAGGAAGCACTCACACACACACACACACACACACACACACACACTCACACACACACACACACACACTCAGCAGCTACCTGATGAGGCTCAACAATAATCTGCCTGAGGTGAATTCACAAGGTCGCATCTGAAAACCCGACATGAAGAGAAACTATTCAAAACTGGATTAAAGAGAATCTCCAGTTATTACGTGAGACTTTGTGTGTCAGTGAAGTTATTAAACTTATGATTGAAATATCAAGTTTGAACATTTATGAACATGAATGAACGTTTGCAGCTTTGAAGTAATAGTTTCTCCTATTAAAGTATGAAAGTCACACGTTTAACTGAATTAATTCACCATAGCAAAATTATTTGTATACATTTACATCTAATTTAATATCTAATTCATTCATATTGTGTATTTCTGATAACTCTTTCTGATAAAAGCGTTACACACAATCCTCCTGGAGGCACCGAGCAGAAAACATTTATATTCAGTGGATGAAAACTTTGTTGATCAGGAAACAGAAAATGTAAAACTTGTTTCTCACTCCTTCTAAAAAACATATTAAATATCCGGCAGAAAAAATATGAACATTTGAAAATTGGTGAGAGAGGAAGTGTAGCCTGGGTCTTTGTTTGTGTTTATGAAATGTGTGATTTCATACAGAATGTTTATGTGTTTACTCGCTCGCTCTCGTGTTTGTTATTCATCCTGCATGATATTCATATTGAATTTGAACGTTTCCTTTGGCTGAGCAGCGTTTGGATTGTGCGTGTTCTTTTTGTCGTGTGGTGTCAACGTGTCGTCCTCGTCAATGCAAATGAAAAACATTAGAATGTGAAGTGGAATGAGAGAGAGAGAGAGAGAGAGAGAGAGAGAGAGAGAGAGAAAGAGAGAGAGAGAGAGTCTGACAGACAGGAGGTTCTCGGCTCTGCTCCCTGCAGTTTACACTTTACTGTGTTCAGCCCACAACATGCACACAACATCAATTATTCATTACATCTACGGTGTGTGTCTGTGTGTGCATGTGTGGGTGAGTGCATGTGTTGTGTGTCTGTGTGTGTGTGTGTGTGTTCACAGCCACATGCCCTTTGTGCACGTCTTTATTTATATTACGTGTACATACTGAGTGTATTTGTGTGTAAGTACTCTGAGCTAATAACTCATTTCTGCAGCTGATGGTTTCTGCTTCAGTTTTCTGCTGCTTCTTCTTCATGTGCTGATTTAAAAGCAGCAGCGTGTTGTTGAAGCACAGAGAGAATCGTGTGTGTGTGTGTGTGTGTCTCTGTGTGTGTGTTGGCTCATTGTTGTGCGGATACATTCAGAATTGAAACCATCCTTGTGGGGACGTTATGGTCCAATGAGGGTTTAGAGGTTTGGAGACGTGTTTGAGACTCAGGTTGGACTAAGTGGAGATCAGGTTCAGGACCCACGTTGTGGTTGTGTGTTTATTTCTGGGCATCACGTGTCGTCACAGCCACAGGAAGATGAATGTGTGTGTGTGGTCAGGATGGATGTGAAGTCTTTTCTAACGGCTGCAGGAGCTGAACTCCCACTTCTCTGAGCTGCTGGATTCTATAGAAATACAATATGTAGTCAAGAGGAGGCAGTGAAGGATCGATGAGAATATGAAACACATTTTCATAACTCTGGCACGAGCAGCTCATTACAACAGATCCTATAAACACAGGATTCATCCGACGCTGCAGAAAGTAGCAAGTGAAGGAATATTTCAATAATTAGAGTTTCCTGCTCTCGAGTCGTTAAAAATGAGAACAGATGAAAATCAGTTGGATTCATGTCGTCGCTGCAGCGTTTACACGACCGGTTCAAACCAGTGAAAGCTGCTTGAACGTTACTTGTGAAAATCAACATGTGGATCGCCCCCTGGTGGCTGGTTCGGTTAAAACTCTAAAGAACCAAAAATTCAAAATTGGAGCCAAACAGGCAGAAGACGAAAACTTCCGGAGAGAAGAAAGTCCGGAACTCAACATCCTCCAGAGGTCCTGTCTGAAAGCTGGTATTTCTGCCCCCTAGTGGCCACAAACATAATTTAATGCAGCTTCAAATAATCCCTTAAATTCATAAATACGCCCCGGTCAGTAATCAGTGTCAGTGACTCTCGTCCTCCCACTCCCACTCTGAATTAATGTGATGATCACTTGAGTCTGATTGGTCAGCGGAGGCGTCGCTTCTCACAACCGGGTTTTCATAATGTCTGATGATTATTAAAAATTCTGCAGATCACAGATACATCAATGAGATTAGATGTTATTAACACACTTTGTTCACAGAGGCCTGTTTGTGCAGCGGTGGCTCCGACACGTGACCCACATCTGGAGATTCATGTTTACTTAAACTCCAGATGTGACCTCACGTGAACGTCCAGTTCAGAGGCTGCTTCTCCATCATGTGTTCTGGAGACAAAGTCGTGTGTCTGTGTGTGTGTGTGTGTGTGTGTGTGTGTGTGTGTGTGTGTGTGTGTGTGTGTGTGTGTTTTTCTCTATAAAACCACTCAGAGAGTTGACCGCAGCTGTCACACTGGTGAGACTGTGTGTGTGTTAGTGTGTACGTGTGTGTGTGTGTTTGTGTGTATGCATATGTGTGTGTGTGTTTGTGTGTTTGTGTGTGTGTGTGTGTGTGTGTGGGTGTGTGTGTGTGTGCGTGCGCTTCAGTGAGTTTCTGAAGGTGTAACTTAGTCTTGTATTGCCGCCGACACTGAAACCTTTTTAAACTGTCACTCTCAATATCTGGTCTTTACAGCAGCCACTAAAGTGTGTGTGTGTCTGTGTCTGTGTGTGTGAGAGATATAAAGTCTGGGTGTGTGTGTGTGTGTGTGTGAGAGGGAGATAAAGTGTGTGTGTGCATGTGTGTGCGTGTTTACTGATTGTATTTACTGTGACAGTACAACAGCACAGTAAATGGAGTTTAAATTTTGAATGACCTTCGTGACCTGAAAGTCACTCTCTGTTTCCATCTCACACCCACACACACCCACACACAGACACACACACAACCACACACACACACACACACACACACACACACACACACACACACACACACACACACACGGTGCCTCTCCGCGGTGTGACAGCTGTGGTCCTGACCTCCGATGCTCAGACGTGTTTCCTCAGAACAACTAGAATCTGCTGCTGCGGAAACATGAAGAAAGAAAAGTAAATAAAAATAACGAGTCGAGGAACAAACACTTTCTGAACACGTGATTGGCTGGGCATGTCACTCCCAGTTTGATTGACAGGTCTGACAGGGACGAGGTTGTTTTTCATATCACCCGTTCTCCAGTTGTCAAGGAAACTTAAGCAGAAATTAATTTTCTCATATGTTCTGAGCCTCTCAAGCTCCCACCTCCAGGAGCTCCAGTACGTTTCTTATTTCCTGTGTCACCAGGCCACAGATTGCACTGGGTGAACTGGGATGTGAAATAATACAAACCATTTTTAAAAAGTCAGACTCAATTAGTTTCTCTTTGGAGTCGGGAGCCACAGGACAAAGAAACACGGGAGAACTCAGAGTCCTGAGAGCTTCATCCAGACGTGTTGGTGTCCATCATGAAACATTCACAGCTTCTCATCACAGTCGGGACTCAGAGCTTCTGGAGTTCTCTTTCTTATTCACAGGTTTCAGCACAAAGTGATTTCACTGTTAGTTTCCACTCAAGCTGCACGAGAACCAGTCGCTTTATATCAAATCATGAAATGTATTATTCATCATCCAGAATTCAGAAAGCGGTCGTGACACGAGGTCTTCAGAAGTCTAACACTCAAAGATCTGGAGTTCAGACCTGAGGAACACACAGGAGCTCTGGATCTTTGTCCCCGCCCTCTTTCCTGTGATGTCATAATAAAACTTGTTCTGTTCCAAAACCCAGGAAACAGATTATTGGTAATTAATGTAATATTCAGGTTTGAATTCAGTGACTTCAGAGAAACGAGAGGAAGAGTTTGAGTTTGATTTAAATTCAGCGAATAATAAAAAGTCTTGTTTCTTTTCTTCTGTTGCTTCGTTCTTCCTCCTCTTCACGCGGCCTCGTCCCTCCTCTTCCTCTCTGAAGTTCTCACACAGATAAACTTGTGACAGCAGAAGAGAGGCAGCCAGAAATGTCAGCACTCTTTGTGTGTGTGTGTGTGTGTGTGTGTGTGTGTGTGTGTGTGTGTGTGTGTGTGTGAGACAGCATGGTTCTGCTTCAAAGCCCATTTTGAGTCAATGGGTGTGTCATGACGGGTTTTTGTCAGCCCCCTGTGGTGATATGAGACACTCTTATTGTGTATCCGCAGTCGGTGTGTGTCTGTGTGTGTGTGTGTGTGTGTGTCTGTGTGTGTGTGTGTGTGTGTGTGTGTGGTAGCTGACTCAGTACCTCGGGGTAGATCCCTGAAGCTCAGCTGTCAGACTCTGTTTTTGCTTGCTGGTCTTTTGTACAGTGTGTGTCTTTGTGTCTCTTCCCTGTCGGAGTCGGTCGGAGGATTTCATCAGGAACCTTCTGAGCTCCGTCCCAGCATCACACAGCTCAACACAATCCACTGGGCTACATGTGAGCTGCACACAGCTCAACACAATCCACTGGGCTACATGTGAGCTGCACACAGCTCGGACTCAGAGAAGCCTCCTGCAGACAGATGAAAGCAGCAGTTTGGTTTTCATATTATCATCTGGTCGTGGGATTGTCCTTCTCATGTTCGTCCACTCGTCCTTTTCTTTTGAACTCGAGATCCAAAGAACACTTAAAGGGAATTTCTTAAAATTTGTGTTAAAGCTTGAATTGGACTCACAGATTAGTGGTCACAGGTCAAAGGTCAAAGGTCCCAGTGACCTACAGGGAAGCGAGTCTAGTTTAAAGAGGTTAATTCAGTAGAATCTGGATCCACATGTTGGATGAGTCCAAGTGGTGAGGGACAGATTCACTGAGACGGACGATATCAGATATGATGATGTCATAACTTTAACCTTTGACCCCGGCTCAGTGCTCGGGATGCAGGTGACTATGGTAACGCTGCTCATGCTTTACTCTTCATTAAACTGATTCAAGTCCACGTTGTTTTATAGAGTTTATTATTATTATAATACATTTTATTTATAGGAGCCCTATCAGAGCACTGAAGGTCACATGGCAGAGGTCAGAACAGAGAAGTTCAGAGGTCACTGAAGTCGAGTGTGATTCATCCTCTGAGGACCATGAATGTGAATAATCCTCCAGTTATTAGATCAAACCAACATGGCCGCTCCGAGCCTGGCTCATAAAAACATATCAGCGCCCTCTTTAGGTCGGGGTTTAATAACGTGATCAGGTGAAGCTGAGCCGAGAGCAGGCGGGATAAAGGAAGTTATTAAAGTGTGTGTGTGTGTGCCCCTGTGTGTGTGTGTGTGTGTGTGTGTGTGTGTGTGTGTGTGTGTTCCCCTGTGTGTGTGTGTGTGTGTGTGTTGGACAACTCGGCATTAAATCTCATTAGGAAGTGAGGATGAGAGAGAGCTGGTCTACTGCCTGAGGAGAAACACACACACAGACACACACACTCACACTCACACACACTCACACAGACACACACACAATCACTCACACACAGACACACACAGTGTTCGGATGCCTCTGGTTTCATTTCGACTGGAACATCCCATGATGAGGGCGTGTCCAAAAATCTATTCAAATATTTTTCTGATTTCCGACTCACGAGGAAGTTGAAGAAGTTCTTTAAGGTCAAAGTCTTCTTCTCTCTTTTCGACTCCTCTCCTCCGTCCACCAGGGTCAGATTCTCTCCATCACCCCCCCCCCCCCCCCCCCCACTTCGGCCGTCCTTCTCTTGTTCGTCTGTTTTAAAAACAATTAGTCAGTAATTACCTCTGCACCTAATTAACAATCATACAAGAGGAAGCTTGCGGAATAAATAAAAATAAATTATTCAGCAGCTGAGTCTGGATCATAGACACTTCATTATTTTATTTCCTGTGTTGGTTGGACGCCAGGTCTCTCAGCTCCCACGCGCTGTCTGTCTCTCTTATGATTCAAATCACTTCCTCTGCCAGATGCAGTTGTTGTCTTCAGTCCGACTTCAGGAGAAACAGGAAGCTGAGACGTTAAAGACTTTAGAACAACGTGACCTCGGGGGAAACACACAAACCTTTGGTGTAGAACCTGGATCCAGGTGATGTAACCAGTCCACCAACTGAACCTTCAGCTTCGTCTCAGCCTCGATGGAGAACCTTCAGACTGGTGCAGGACCAGGAGAAGGTCCTAAAGCATCTCGGTTCCCAGGAGGTGTCTCCTCTCGGCCTGGTGGTGGAACATGAAGCTGGATTAACCTCTGGGTGGAATGTGAGCAGAACTCTGACAGATCGCGTCTTTAAGGGCTGATCTCAATATTGGGGAGTCAGACATTTCCAATACCGAAGTATCGGCCGAGGGATCAACGACCAGACTCCTCTGAACTCTAGGTGATGTGTTATTGATGGAATATGAGAGAATCGGCTCCTGGACTCGGGTCAATCCTTCCAAGCAGGAAATGATCATTTACTGGTTCATGGCTTCAGATGGGAATGTACCTGCCAAATATTTAGCTCGGATTGATGATCTACGATGTCTATGCCCCCCCCCCCCCCCACCCCCCCCCTCCTTAGTGAGGAAACATATTCCCCGATGGCCTCTGATGCAGAGACTGTTGGTGAAGATGAGGGATTCTACAGGAAACACCTTCTCCACTGGTCCATCGAGCCGGAGGCGTCTTTCCTGGAGGAAACCAGCAGGAGCCAGATCTGTTCTTTTGTGTTTCTTCTTCTTTTTGTCTCGACAGCAAAGACGTGGAGACAACGCCACAGATCCACATAATAACCAGTCCATCAAGCATATTAATGGAACAGGAAGTCTTAACAGGGACACTTTATGGTCCCTGGGGTCAGGACATGGTCTCGGCCCTGAGGAGAGAGACCTGCTGGATGTTTAAACACCTTGACCTTGGTGAACCCATCTCCTGAACCTTCATGAAGAGCCGAGGAAGTGGAGAAGACAGATGAGTCACAGGGTCGACCTGTGTGGAGCTTCTCTAAGAAGCGTCTTCAGATGATGAAGAACCTGGACTCACGTGATGAGTCTTCATCAGGGTCACGCACCCGGACGCAGGACGACCTTGAAGCAGCAGATCGACTCGGGGTCGTGGGTCAGAGGTCATTTTTTTAATCTATCATATAAAGTGAAATCAAACACGAGGATCCGTCCTGACCCGTTTGATCCGTCAGTCGACTTCTTATGAATGAGCCTCGGAAAAGAATTATCATCTGCTGCTTATTGACGGGAGTGGACTGGTTTCTGAGACAACATCCAATGAAACGCCTCCACTAATCTGTCCCTTATCAATACATAATTAATAATACTAAACATATTCTTTTACATGTCATGTGCTCCGGACGACAGGAAAGCTCTCATCATTTATTTTTACGATTCTTCATATTTGGAGCCTGTGATTCTATTTAGTGTTTTTCACAAGCACTTGTTTCTTCTTTGTTTTTATGAGAAATAAATTGGACAGATATTAAAAAGCTTTTCATTGATGGAACTTCCTGTATTGGTTCCAGTAGGATGTGTTTTATGTTCCAGTGAAGCTGAAGTACAACTTGTGTTTCTGTCCCTCTGTGCAACGCAAGTAATAAAAAACAGACACATGAAATATCTACTTCATATTTATTCACAGACACATTTTCTGGCAATAAATTTACTTCTGCTCCAGAATAATAAGACGTTTTATAACAAATAAGAAACGGAGCCGCTCTCGGGGAGATGATTGTATTCAGAAAGATTCTCTTCTACTTTCTGACGACTTCGCAAAATTCAACTTTCATAAAAAGATGAACATTTGTGTTTTCATCTAATAAAACAAGAAATAAAAACAAGTCCCCGGGTTCGAAACAAGACACAAAGCAGATCCCAGATCAGAGATCAAACTGACCTGAGACCATCAGCTGAGATCAAACTGACCTGAGACCATCAGCTGACATCAAACTGACCTGAGACCATCAGCTGATATCAAAGTCACTCTGACCTCATCATGTCGACCGGGCGGAACACGAGGGTGAAGACGCTCATCTTCTTCAATTTACCATACTGTTCTTCATCATCTTCACGTTACCACGCTGCTCTTCATCATCTTCACGTTACCACGCTGCTCCTCATCTTCTTCAATTTACCATACTGTTCTTCATCATCTTCACGTTACCACGCTCCTCTTCATCATCTTCACGTTACCACGCTGCTCTTCATCATCTTCACGTTACCACGCTCCTCTTCATCATCTTCACATTACCACGCTGCTCTTCATCATCTTCACGTTACCACGCTCCTCTTCATCCTCTTCACGTTACCACACTGCTCTTCATTATCTTCACGTTACCACGCTGCTCTTCATCATCTTCACGTTACCACACTGCTCTTCATCTTCTTCACGTTACCACGCTGCTCTTCATCATCTTCACGTTACCACACTGCTCTTCATTATCTTCACGTTACCACGCTGCTCTTCATCATCTTCACGTTACCACGCTGCTCTTCATCTTCTTCACATTACCACGCTGCTCTTCATCTTCTTCACGTTACCACGCTGCTCTTCATCTTCTTCACATTACCACGCTGCTCTTCATCATCTTCACGTTACCACGCTGCTCTTCATCTTCTTCACGTTACCACGCTGCTCTTCATCTTCTTCACATTACCACGCTGCTCTTCATCATCTTCACGTTACCACGCTGCTCTTCATCTTCTTCACGTTACCACGCTGCTCTTCATCTTCTTCACGTTACCACGCTGCTCTTCATCTTCTTCACATTACCACGCTGCTCTTCATCATCTTCACGTTACCACGCTGCTCTTCATCATCTTCACGTTACCACGCTGCTCCTCATCTTCTTCACGTTACCACGCTGCTCTTCATCATCTTCACGTTACCACGCTGCTCTTCATCATCTTCACGTTACCACGCTGCTCTTCATCATCTTCACGTTACCACGCTGCTCCTCATCTTCTTCATTCATTGTCATTCCTGTAATTTTTACTTTCATTCATCACACGTTTGTCAGCTCTGTGAGTTCGATGGTTATGAATTATTTCATCTCTATCTAAAAGATCGAATGAGCAGAATCTGAAACTGAATGAAGCTGAAGGACCTCGACCTCTCGTCAGTCAGCTGATCATCAGTCAGAAGAAGAATCCTCACACGCTCCTTCTTCTCAGCGCCGGTGGTTTGATATCGATCGGACGTCTCCTCTGTGTGTGATGAAGGATTCATGGCCGAGCGGAGCAGACAGGCAGGATGGAGTTATTTCAGATGAAGCTTTATTTAACGAGGTTAGTCTCAGCGGAGCGCGAGGCCACTGAGAGAGAGAGGGGGGGGGGGGGGGGGGGGTGTCTGCAGGTCAGAGGTCGTCACGCAGCGGCTGAACGCCTCGAACTCGAAAGCAGCAGAACGGAGAGAGAGAGGATTCCACTGCTCTGCACAAATGGGTTCAATTTATTTCTAGTCTGTCGATTCTACAGTTCGACTTCGGGAGGAGACGGAGGCACCTCCATCCACAGCCTCGTCCAATCAGGGCCTCCTAACAGGCCGTCGGGGGGGCTGTGAAGGTGGAGGTTTAAGGATGATTTCCTTGTTTTAAGGGCAAAGAGAATGATGCCTGGAATATTGTAGGAGCCATTTTGAGCTTTTCATCGATATCAAAGTTAATGTTTGTTTTACAGAAGAAAAAAGACAGAATTCTTCCTTTGTTAAGTCAAAATATCTTTATTTTCTAAATTCAGGTTCTATATAGGTGCTTGTATTTGCATTTTGTTTTTAGCAAGCTTATCACAGAAAAGACTGAAGCCTTCTATTTGTTCTTCTGTCATTAATCATCTCAGCATCCGTCAGATTTATCTCACGACACGTTGGAGCAGCTCAAACCCTCGAGTCAGGAAACAGAGGGTGAATAAAGATGGATGACACGTTTCCACTTCCTCCCACTGCAGGAAGCTGAAGAGGGTTCATGCAGCAGGACGGAGTTCCTCAGTCTCTTCTTCTATCATTAAATAACAAATTAAAAACAAACTTTGTTCATTTAAAACATCGGTGAAGCTGAACGTGCAGGTGCCTGTGTCGACTCACTGGTTTCCAGTCTCCCAGTCCTTTAATATGAATTCTTCTCACAGCTCCGGCATTTGTTGATGTTTGCGTTGGAGAGGCAGCGAAGCCAGAATGAAGAATCTGTACTTGGTATTCAGTGTGTGTGTGTAAGTGTGTGTGTCTGTGCGCATATTAGTGTGTCTTTGTTTTACCATCAAACCACCAGAACACCCGATCCCACTCGTTTGAATGTCTGCTCCACGGTTCTGATCTGGTTTGAGGGCGAGTGGGACGCGGTCAGCGCTGACGGGTGAAGTGAGAGGAGACGTGAGAAGACAAGGACGGGTCCTCGGGAAGGCAGTAAGACCATGGTGTGTGTGTCTGTGTGTGTAAGTGTGTGTGTGTGGGTGTGTGTGGGTGTGACTCCAGGGAGGAAGTGTCACCTTTAGCACTTGTGGTGGAAGCTGACAAGTCATTAGCTGTGCATGCACACACACACACACACACTAAGATACACACACACACACACTAAGATACACACACACATACACACACACACACACACACACACACACACACGCACACACACATACATAGATATTTTTTATAAACACACAATCTAAAATATAAATATATATCCACACAAACACATACTGGGTCACAGAGGTCACATAAAGTGACACCATAATAAGTCTTTGTCAGTCTGATCAATGACCACTCTAACACAAACACACAGACACACACAGACACACACAAACACACACAGAACCACACAAACACACACACACAGTGAATACCAACAAATGGACACACACGGTGAATTCTAATTAGCCGATGGGCTAAACGAGGCAGTGATCCCATTTACTGCTCACAATACAAAAGTTTAACTTTCTCTCCGTCTCTCTCTCTCTCTCTCTCCCTCTCCCCCCCCCTCTCTCTCTCTCTCCCCCCCTCTCTCTCTCTCCCCCCCCCTCTCTCTCTCCCCCCTCTCTCTCTCTCTCTCTCTCCCCTCTCATGTTAACAAGTTGTTTTTTTTCCACACGACTCATTTATCAGAGCGAAGGAGCGTAAACATGAATTAATCAACTTCTGTTTGTTTCAGCACAATTAGTGATCAAATCAATTTCTGCTTTCTCAGGCCGGAGAGAGGCGAGGAGGAGGAGGAGGGAGGAGTGAGGGACGGGGGCGGGGAGCAAAGGTGGAGAGAGGAGGAGGAGGAGGAGGAAGAGGAGAGGAAGAGGAGGGAAATATAATAAAAAAGAAGGAAAGAACACAGTCGCAGGATAATGGAGGGATGGGTGGAGGAGGAGGGGTGGCATGAAAAAGATTGTTCGCATAATTAAATGAAGCAACGACAGATTGAAAATGCAAAAGAGGAGAAGAGCGAAGGAGGAGGTGGAGCGCTGGTATGAAAAGGAGGGAGGAATAAAGGAGGGATTGATTAGGGATGGAGAGACAGAAAGAGAGAGATTAATGAAGGTAAAACAAGAAGGTAGAAGATGGGAAGAAAGGGAGGAGGAAGGGTGGATGAAAGGGATTCTAAAGATGAGAGAAAAGGAGGAAAAGGAGTGAAAAATTGCAGGAGGCAAAGATGAAAGCAATGAAAATAAGCAGGAGAGTGAAAGAGGGTGAGAGGAGCGAAGGAAGAGAAATGAAAGAAGATCAGAAGAAAGGAGGAAAGGACGGTGAGAAGGAGGTCAAGTGTTTGAAACGAGGGGAAGAGGAAAGGTCAGAGGAGAAGAAGAGAAACGAGCGAATGAGGGACGACAAAGGAAAGAGGAAGAATGAAACAAGAACAAGAAAAGAAGAGTGATGGAATGAAAAGGAAGGGATGAATCGGCAATGGAAGGATGGAAAAAGGAGGCCAAGGAGTAGAGGAGGAGAGGAAGACTGAAAGAGGGGAGGAGTAAGGGAAGCAAGGAAGTGGCTAAGAAAGAAAAGAGGAAATCAAACAGTGAGAAAGGAAGGACAGAGAGGATGTGAGTAGAGGATGGAGAAAGGAGGGACAGAGGAAAAGAGGGGGTGAGTGAATGAGGAGGTCTAAGAGGAGAAAAGGAAGGAGGAGGAGGGTGAAGGAGGAGAGAGGCAAAAGAAAGGAAAGAGGAAAGAAGGGAAGGATGACTGAGCAACAAAGGAAGGATCCAGAGGAGACGTGGAGGAGAAGGAGGAGAGAAGGATGGAGGGATGAAAGGAGGATTGATGAGTGCAGGTTTGGTTTGAACGTGTGATTAGCATTTAGCTGACTGAACCAAACTGTGCTGCTGCATCACTATTTACACACACACACACACACACACACACACACACACACACACACACTTTCATTGAAAGGACTGATTTCATCTGGTGATTTTTGAAACGTCAGAATTCTAAATTAGAATCGACTCCGACGAGAAGAAGAAAGATTTTGTTATTTTTACTCTTTCATCAGTTTTCTCTCTATTTAAATATTTTTCCTGACGGTTTCTAAAGATGGACGACATGAGGCTGAATGAAGCCTCATCATCTGGATCGCCCCCTGGTGGCCGGAGACCTGACTCCACATTCAACATGGTGCAGACCACTGGGAACAACGCGTCAAACTGGGAGTTGAACCAGGAACCTGCTGGTCACGGACTCTCTGTGGTTTCCCTGCTGTTGTTTATCTGTTCTCTGTCTGGTCTTTCAGATTCATGTTCACTGGATGAATCACGTCCGTTCAGATGGTTTTTAAAGACATTTGTGTAAATCAAGCAGTTTGTGTCGTCAGATGAAAGTTGGACAGATTGTCGTTTCTTGAAGAGCCGACCTCAGAGCCCTGAAGCTGCTCCCAGGTCAGTGAAGCTGACTTCTGACCTGGAAAACAAGCTAGCATTGCTTTCGTCATATGATCAATGAGGCCATAAATCCCCCCCCCCCCCCCCCCCCCCCCCTAGGCCTCCAACAACACACCTGCAGAGTTTGAAGTCGATCAGATGAACGCAGCTCCTGTTTCCTCACCTCATGATAAGATGTTTGTTCCTGTTTGTTCCTGAGATGAAGATCTGAGTGTTTTCCAAGTGACTGCAGCTGATTCCAGTTCAGTTCCTCTCTCTCTCCACGGAGGGAGACACACGAAGGTGGAAGGTGGATATTTGTTCTACGTGACACAGCAACACATTTGTTTCCAGCAGCCGCGGTCGTTTTAATAAACTGCTCTTGTCTTTTAAGTGTTTTGTATTCCAGGGCGATGCTGATGATCCCCGGGGATCGAGCGTCTGAGCCCCCCCCCCCCCCCCCCCCCAGCAGCCGGGTGGAGCGATGGCTGAAACGCCTCCACTGACCTGCCGTCAGATTTCCCTGACAAAGATCTTCAGAGGCCTCTCGCTGTGAACTGTGTCCGTCAGCAGAGGCAGAAGTGAGAAGTGAGAAGTGAGAAGTGAGAAGTGAGAAGTGAGAAGTGAGAAGTAGGACAGAAGACGTCTCTCAGGGAGCAGGGTGGGGGGGGGGGGGGGGGGGGGGCGGGGGGGGGGGCGGGGGGGGGGGGGGGGGTTCAACACAGACGGACACTCTGACTTCAAGGATCAGAAAATACTCGTTTGAACCATTTGTCTGGGTTGTGTTCATTTTGAAAGGAGCTTTAACATTTATCCAAACAAAGAAATCACAAATTGAAAGTAATTTTCCTTTGTTATTGAATTTTTACTTAACAAATGACAAAAATAACCACATTCTCAATCTGATTTCTCCGAATATTTTTTCCTGGATCCTGATGAGATCAGTTATATTTATAGGGACTGAGTTCAGTGAATCCAGATCTATAGAGCTGTAAATATGGCTTCATATGGAGCTGCTGAGTCTTGGCAGTGGTTTCTGCTCTAATGAGATATCATCTGTCTCCTCGTTAGACACAAACACGTGATTCTTCCTGGAAGCTGGAGTGAGATCTGTGATCTCTGAAGCTGAAGAACCTCAGAACCTCTGAGAAGCTTCGGGACTTGAATGTTCTTCACCTGGACTCATGTGTCTCTATATTGTTGTTCAGGTTGTTGCTCGTGTCTGTTTCCACACAAAGCATCTTGCTTTTACATTATTGCACAGGTGGAAAGTAACTAAGTACATTTACCTAGTATCGTGTTATTTCTCTATACTTGTGTACCGCTGGATCAGAGCTGCTCTTCAGGGATTGACTGGACACGAGTTGTCATCATGTTTTATAAGATAATAACCTTCTTGCATGAAATATGACCTGTTCTCGTCTCCAGGAGGTTTGGAGCTCGGTGGTTTCACAGCCTGAAACATGCAGCTCCGCAACTTCTCAAAACTTTCCTGACATTTTACTGGTGGAACTTTTACTGGTAGAGTTTTGAGTGCAGGGCTTTTACCTGTAAGTGCAGTACTCTGAGTTCTCCCCCCCCGTTGCTTCTACAGCACATTTCTGAAACATCGCAATGAATCTTCTGTAGCATTTTATGATAAAATAGAAGATTTTTTATTATGTTATGGATCATTTCTTGGCGGGGACGCCAGGAGACTCCAGGCAGTCACTGCTCGTGGATCCTGGCTCCGCACACGTGAAGATCAGAAAACAAGGAAACAGAGATTCTGCATCGCGAGCACATTTTATATTTCCCTGCACCACAGGAACCATGAGAGGTCGGAGGTCAGATGTGGTTGACAGTTGATGTGGAGCGTCACCTGGGGCATTAGGTAATACATGTTTATGTTTGTTTATATAAAAACGAGCTGAGACGTC
>NC_070647.1:18085366-18102866 GCF_947347685.1 Pleuronectes platessa | reverse complement strand
AATTCAGTTGAACATTGTGTGTGTGTCGACCGCGCACAATAATCAACCCACACTGTCTCGACCCCTTGTCCTCCGCCCCACCGCCCCCCCCCCCCCCCCGCCCGCTGGGGCACAGCTGCCAATAGATGAGACATTTTTGATAATAAAAGATTTATTTATAGATTCCAGACATAAAAAAAGTCCCGGAGACATAAACTGTGAAAGTGAAAAACAGGTTCAGGAGAAGAGTGAGACAATAAAGACGGACAAACACAAGAACTCAAACAAAGACATCGTGTGGACGTCGTTTAGATCGTGAGTCTGTGAAGCAGCGATCGGGAACAAAACTCCATCGTCCAGTTCTGCTGATGTTCTGAAACACGACTTTAACAAATCATTTCCTTTACTTCCTTTGAGCAGTTGGAAGATTCGTCCACGTCACAGTGAAGCAAGCAAGCAACCTTTACTGCAACCAACCACCAGGGGGCGATCGAGCAATTCGGCTTCACTTATGTTGAGCTGTCGTGTCGTCCATCTTTATTTACAGTCTGTTAAACAGTTAAAACCTCACATTACAGCAAAGTACTGTTCTGTCCCGACTGAGCCACATTAAACATTCATCACAGTCCGATTACACACACACACACACACACACACACACACACTCCTGATGAGGCTTGTGTTGTGTTCACTGACCACAGGAACCTTCTCTTTCTCTGACGTGCTGGGACCATGAATCATGGATGGATTTGTGCTTTCAAAGAATTTGAAATATTGATGTTTGGATCCGTGTGTGTTCAGCTTCTCGTCTCCTCTGCCTCCGACACTCCTCCTCTTTTAGATTCCTGCTCGGCTTCTTCTCCTGCTGCAGCCGCCGCTGCCTGATTGGTGTCAAGTGCAGAGACCACACACATTCACACATACACACACACACACACTCACACACACAGACACACACAGGCTTCCTACCTAACAAGTGAAACACATTCATTACATTTTCGGCCCACTGTGTGTGTTCTGACACCAATCTACCCCGAGGCAGAAGAGTGTGCCACCCACTTAGATCTCTCTCTCTCTCTCTCTCTCTCTCTCTTTCCCTCTTTGTCGCTCTCTCTCTCTCGCCCCGCTGTCTCCCACCTTGATCCAGTTGGCTGGAACAGGACTCTAATTGGCTGTGCAATGTCAGGGAGACTGAGTGTGTGAGTGTGTGTGTGTGTTGGACAGGGAGTGTGTGTGTGTTGTCTTTGTCTAAATGATAGTGTAAGGTCCTGCTCGCCCGCTCCACTGGTTTCCACAGGCGTCCATTAAAGCCCACATGATCAAAGTGCCGGCTGCAGAGATGAGTTTGTGATTCCTGGGGCTCGGTGCTGATGACAGAGGAGAGAAGTTAAATCCACCTTGGGATCGATCACTGAACGGGGCCCCTCCGACCCCGTGGGCCCCCCGTGGCCCCCCCGTGGGACTGCTCCAGACTGATACACACTGTGACATGTGTCCTGACCGATAGTCGATCCAGAAGCAGCAGCGTGTCCGGGTTGTGTGTGTTTGTATTTGACAGCGTGTTGACGGATCACCGGCTCAGATGCTGTTTTAAAGAGAGTTTTTAATGAGTCTTTATTGATAGAAACGTGTAAACATGACAGCCAGTGGCCCGAGGCATCATGGGTTCTGTTCTTTGTTTTTCAACTCGAACCAGAATATTATTCCACATGTTTGACCCGAGTCTGTCCCTGACCCGGTGGCTTGGGTTTCCAACCTGCAGGAGGACGAGGGGACTTGTGTCATCACATCAAACATCTACGCTTCCATAAGTGTTAATGTTCCAGTTCATCTTAATGGAGAATCATGTTCATGAATTAATCACGTGTCCTCAGGCCGTGTCGTGTTGTGTTGGATTCTCCTCGAGCTGAACACAAACACTAACGATCGAAGCATCCGACACACAGAGAGATGAAACTCACAATTAGTGTCACTGAGCCTGATACACACACACACACACACACACACACACACGCAGACACACACGCACACACTACATCCCTCTACATGTCTGACAACAGTCTAAAGGACCCTCACAGCTGAAAACACACACACTCAGACACACACACCCTGAGACAGATGGGCAAGAACACGCCAGTCGTTGTAAAATTAATGGCTCATGTGATAGCCAATCAGACGCTTGGCAGGCTCTGTCAATAGCCAATCAAACAGCTGGCGGCCTGAATGTAGATGGGCCTGGACATATGTCAGTGTCACCTTGGTAACGACGGGGAGCACCTGACTCTCAGGACACGGGGGGCGGGGGGGGGGGGGGGGGGGGGGACATCATGTTAGCATGTGACAGATTCAACATGTCTCCTTCACACGGATCCCTTCACTGCCATTTACAGCTAAACTATTGATTTGTAATTTCTATGTTAAACAGACAAATATTTAATGATGTGAATATCTGCTGCTTTTCCTTTTTAATATCAACAATTACAATAATTGGTTTTGTCATTTTCAATTGGACCATTATAATAACGAGGGTCTTTAAATGGGTTCTGAGCCCATGTGGCAACGATTCAAATAATCAATCAGTTGATTATAAGGTAATGAGAGGATTAATCAATATTGTAAGTTATCATTAGTTCCATTGTTAAATCCACAGGTTTTATTACACTGCATGATTATCTCATTATTTATATACGTGTAAACTTATTTTAGATTATAATACAAACCCATTGAAAGCTGTGTTAATTACTCAGGTAAAAAGTGGATCACTTACATTGGAGAATTAAAACACAGGTTCAAGTGTCATGAATTTATTAATATGTTCGTTTTCATGTCGCGCTTTTTCTGTCTGGATAATTTATTCATTACAAATCAATTCCCCATGTGTGTGTGTGTATGTGTGTCTGTGTGTGTGTGTGTCTCAGACGATACGTCAGGATCATGATGGATTCAACTGTTGATACAAACACACACACACACACACACACACACACACACACACACACACACACGCACACAGACACACACACACTCACACACATGGTTCGTTGCTCTCATGTTGATGAATGACAACTACAGATTATAGACTCACCTCTCAGTGTGTGTGTCTGTGTGTGTGTGCTTGTGTGTGCTTGTGTGTGTGTATCACCTGAAAGAATACATTTCCATCGCTCTCTAGTGATGAAGTTGGTTGAGACACGTTGGTGTAGGAGTTGAGGAGTTTCAGTGTTTCCAGTGTTTCCAGTGTTTCCAGTGTTTCCACTCACAGCTCCCAGTCAGGTTTACAGTTCTTCTGCTGATAACTTTACTCGTTTGGATAAAAATAAGCATCTTTAATGTCCTAAGTTTCAATTTACCACTCTGTTATTTCACTGTTGTTATTTTATTCTTGTTTCAGGGACAACACTCACATTCAAAGGTAAGTTAGCTCGGAGTTAGCTCAAAGCTAATTAGTGTGTGTCGTCCCTGAGCAGGTAGGAAACTACCACAGGGCAAAACATGCACCTCGTGAAACAGCTCAGTGATAAAAGTCCATCAGGTGAGATGAGTAGAATCAGCTTGATGTTCACGAGGCTTCAATAAAAAGATCTTCTTCTTCTCTCAGTTAAATAAACGAGTGTCTCTCGGGCGACTCGTCTTTAAATGTTCACATATTGATTCTGTGTAAGTTTAGTGTTGAACCTGATATTTGTCTTTTTCACACTCGTCTCCTCCAACCAGTGTTAATTTCGTTGACTAAGACGATGACGAAATATATTCGTTAACGACCTTTTTTCCATGACGAAGACGAGACGAAGACGTAACGAAAACGAATCTTTGAAAATAAAAACTATGACGAAATCTATTTTAATTTTCGTTGACGAGACGAGACGAGACGAAAATGTTGGTGGTTGACTAAGTCACAATAATTTTTAAAACATCATCGTATCAGGCCGTCATGAAGTATCAGTAGCGGGCGAGTGAATCTGTGTGTGTGTGTGTGTGTGTGTGTGTGCCTGTGTGTGTGTGTGTGTGCCTGTGCGCTCCCAGATAGCGCTCCGGTCCGTAGCTCCGCCCCCCGCCTCGCGCACTCGCTCAGAGAGACACAGTGAAAGCAGAGCGCGTTCTCGTGGAGCAGCCTCTCAGTGACCGACTGCTTCTTAACTATGGAAACAGTGAAAACACAGAGTTTCTCTGGTCTCAGCTGCTCAGAGATCAGCGCAGCAGCTTCTTCATCAGAGCAGAAGCTGCAGTTGGTTTGTACCGATGTTCAGTTTCTGTGTCCGGCTCCAGTCTGACCTGCTCTCCCTTTTTGTTTTCACATTTAAAATTAAATATATATTTTTAAGCTATTAGGCTGCAGCTATATGTTTTTATAGAAAAGGAGTTTAATGTGGCTATTAAATGTGACTAAAACTAGACTAAAATGGAATTAGTTTTCGTCGACTAAAACTAGACTAAAATGGATTTTTTTTTCGTCGACTAAAACTAGACTAAAACTAAGAAGGATTAAAATGACTAAAAGGTGACTAAAACTAATATGCATTTTCGTCAAAAGACTAAGACTAAGACTAAATCAAAAATAGCTGCCAAAATTAACACTGCCTCCAACAGGTCCAGGTTCATTCACATTATAATCTGAATTAAGTCCTGAAACAAATACGTGTCCAAGAGTCTCCACTGCAAGAACTTTTCAGGAACTCCAATTCGAGCGCAGGGACCAGGGCCCGCGTCAAGTTCCATGGAAATCGTTTTACCCGCAATGAGTCGCTGCTTGGGGGGGGGGGGGGGGGGGCGATAGACCTTTGGGAAAGGACAGGAACCTTTGAGAATTCTCTTTCAGTCTCTGCAGTAGATCCGCTTCCTAACCTCAGATCAGTTACTCTGTTACTCGTCTGTTCTCCGATCCTCCTCCATGTTAACTGTTGTTGTAGCCGTGAGCCTCTGAAGGATGCAGTCCCTGAACCGGGGCCCTCTAGTGGACGTGTTGTAGAAGACGTGTCAACGTAGAGGAAGGAAGTCGTCACTGATCAGTGATGGTGACATCGTTTGAAACTCGTATGTAGAGGCAACGAAAATGAGCCTTAGGAGTGAGGAGTGAGGAAGTGAGGAGGGAGGAGTGAGGAAGTGAGGAGTGAGGAGTGAGGAGTGAGGAAGTGAGGAGTGAGGAGTGAGGAGTGAGGAGTGAGGAGTGATGAAAACATGTTCTGACTGTTTGACTTCGTATCAGTGATCGAATCCTTGAGCTTGACGTTAACAAACACGTACGTGATGACAGAAGGTTCGTACATATTTAACGTTGAGTATAGAACAGCCAGTGTGTGTGTGTATGTGTGTGTCTGTGTGTGTGTGTGTGTGTGTGTGTGTGTGTGTCTGTGTGTGTGTGTGTGTGTGTGTGTGTGTGTGTGTGGGAGATAAGACTCATCGCTCACTTGTCTCTCATGATTAATTTCCTTTTGTGTGATTTGAAATAGAGAAGAAAAGATTAGAATAGAGCTGAGTGGGTGTAGCTTTCACCCCCCCCCCCCCCCCTCTCTCTCTCGACCCCCCCCCCCCCCCCCCTCGTCACACACACCCCTCCTCATCCCGCTCTTCTGGATGGAGGTGGATAATAACGGAGGAGCTTCATCAGCACCATCAGCACCGTCATGATCCGCAGCATCATCACCGGAGCAGCAGCTTCTCTCCGCGGGCAGAAAAGTTGCGGAGGATCCGGTTAGATACGGAATCACCGGAGGGGCTCGTGCCGGCGTTAACCCGGTGGAAAGCCCCCGGACTCGGCTCCTCTCTCCTCCGGACTCCGGTGGAACGGACCCGGGGATTTGTGGTGTCTTTACCGGATCGTTTCCCGAGCGGCTCCCCGCTCCTCAGACTGTTTTACCGGAGGGAGTCTCCCGGTCCGTCGGTTCCTTTCTCACATGTCTGTGGAACCTGTGCCGGTTTCTGCGGCTGTGACGGATCAATAACGGAAAACTGTTATTCTACCGGACATGTGATTTCTCCCGGTAGGATAACGGATCACCGGACGGTCCCGGTAACTCAGCCTCCGCAGAAAGAAGAGGGTTTATAGAGGTGGAGGTTACCGGACAGAATAACGGGACTGGAGGAGGTGAATAACGGATCGGTACCGGGGAAGCTCCCCCTCATCCCGCGGGGACCGGGCTCACCCGACTCCCGGGGAAGTTACCGGATGACAGGAGGAGTTCGTGCGGATCTGTGCTGGACCTTCTCCGGACCCTTAATGACCGGATAGCCTTCATCAGACAACCCGGACACCCCTCCGGTGGGACGGATGCTGACCACACCGGACTCCCCCTCATTAGTGACTTAATTAATATCGGTTCTTTGGTTCTTTACCGGATATAAAACCCGCCCCTGTCCCCGGGAGTCCATCAGTCTCCACCCGTTGTTCATCCATCATCCTCCGGAGCTGATTGAGCCTGATCTTCACCATGTGGATCATCTGTGAAGGACCCTGAACGCATCATCTCCATCAGCCTCCACGAGAGAAGTCCTCTGAACTCAAACAGGCTTCTCATTTCAAATCACCTAACCAGAAAAAACTGATATATAATCTCAATATAAAACAACCATTAAATATTCAAAAACAGGGATTTATCTTCATTATACGTGGAGCTAAAACATTTCCTGTCGTGATCATAAAAAAATCCAAAATTGAATCTTTATGTTTAAGCTGAAATGTGATCACAGTTTTCATTTAGAGGCTCACGCTGCGTCTGTGGCTCCGCCTGTACTCGTGGTGTTTTAATTTCCCACTGTACAATAATAATATTCCCCTAATAGTCCATCAGGGGTTTATTTGTGCTTTATTGCAGGTCTGGACCTCAGAAGAAATCAACTTTACGACTTTACAACCCCCCCCCCCCTGTTAGTTTGAGACCCGTGTAGAATCAGCTGATTGTTTCTGAGCTTCACCACGAGGATTTCCATTATCCACAAAGTCTAATCTGTGAGGAAACCCCAGTTAGACACTGGTTTCAGTGGGTTGGAGGTGAAAAAGTCTATGGATGGTCCGCTCACTGTTTAGCCACATCCTCAACAGCATCCCTCCTCCTCCTCCTCCTTCCTCCTCCTCCTCCTCCACCTCCCTCTCAGCCTCCTCTTGAAATCAAGCCATGCTGCATTGATTTTTTTTTTCTCTCCTCGCCGCAAAAACCAAATCGCACACGTCCAGCTCCCCCTCCCTGGTTTGTCAGTTCTGTTTCCTGAAACGTGAGCCGGGCCGTGGAGTTGACTTTCCACAAGTCGGCGGTGAAGGACGTCCAGCGGGGCCGAGGTCAGAGGTCAGAGGTCAGAGGTCAGGTTCACAGAAGCTCAGCAGAACTTGAATCTGCGGAGCGATCGAAACACTTCTCTGTGATTGAGCTGGAGTCGGACCCGAGGATAAATGAGTCCGAACCCGTTGGAGACTTTAAAGCTTCAGGACATTTCTCTGGTGGTGAAGTGACACGTGTGTCTCGATGGGACTGAACGACAGCAGCCCGGGCGCCATGCGAAATGGTCGCGGCCTCTCGGACCAGTGGGCTGAGTCGGTGGTGGTCCGGCCTCGAACCACCGAGCGCCACATCACGGTGCACAAGCGCCTGGTGCTGGGCTTCGCCTTGTCCATCCTCACCCTCATCATCGTCACAGCCGTGGCCGTGGTGCTCAGCGTTCGCTTCGAGGAGTGCAGCGAGACAAACGGCGACGGGGCCACGGGGGAATCGGGCTCCCGGGGTTCTGGAGGGTCGTCCAGGATGAATGGGAGTAAGGGGGAGAGGACTGGGGAGCGGGGGGACGAGGAGGCGGTGCAGCCCTGGAGGAACCTGCGGCTGCCGGGCTCGGTGAGACCTCGACACTATGACCTGCGACTCGCCGTCAACATGGAGAACTTCACCTTCTCTGGAGAACTCAGCATCGAGCTGGAGTGCATCAACGCCACGCGCTTCATCGTGCTGCACGCCGACCGCCTGGAGGTACTGACCCGTAGAATGTGGTAGACCTGAGATATAGATATAGATATTCAGAATGTACTTGGTGCTCAGTGATGTCTTCACACAGAAGATGAACCATTATCAGAAACGTACTATAGATCCGTCTTTGGTGTTTGCTGATATTGCAAAAATGAAAAGTCCATCGGTTCTTGTCTTTCAGAATCTCTCAGTAAATTTATCCTCTGAAATTATCAGTTAAAATTTAAGTATATTGACGGGTTTACTACAGGAAAAAATCTTTTGATCCTTTTAAATCTAAATGATTTCATCCCCTCGGGGCTTTGATGTGCTCAGGAAACGTAATATTTGTAAAATACCAAACATACGTGATCTCCTTGAACCTCCCATCGTAGGATCCAGAGCTCAGAACATTATTGAGAAACAGTTTCACTCTGAGCGTTCACTTGGCGTCAGGCTGGTGAAATAGTTGTGTAACAGTTCACACATGGAAACTTTGGCTTTCGGAGGAAACGAGATGAAATGACGATAAATCATTTTCAGTGAACACAGAAAGATCTGTTATTGATAAAGAGGAAATCTGGTCATGTGTTGTTTTTGCCTGTAAAGACGACAAACAGATAAAACTGAACTGAACCTGGTTTAAAAGCTTCAAGCATCAGATTTATACTCAAGTTCCTCAACTTGGTACATTTACCATTAATGTGTGAGTCCTGCCGTGTGGCCTGTGTGATCCAATCAGACGTCTTGAAGCTCAGGTTCATCAGCTCCGTGGATGCTGCTCTGAACCTTCCTGAAGATTCTCTCCAAACAAACACCTCGTTTGCATCCGTGTCTCCGAGCTGGAAAACAAGCGGCTCGCTCACAAGAGAATGTTTATTTCCAGATTTGGCCTCAGAGTTTCCTTAACGAGGCTAATTAACAGGCAAACCTGCAGCTTCAGCCCGATTGTGCAGACGAGCACATGGTGAGAGGAAGCCTCAGAGAAGCGCCTGAGCACCGGGAGGCTGCAGCCCGGTCAGCTCCACTCATGTGATTCAGGGAGGATTCTGTCTAATTTGGGCCGAGGCCAATTAAAAACCCTGCAGCTCCTTTTGTGTGTCTGTGTGAGTGCAGTGTGAATTAAGAGGTGTTGCTCGGTGGAAGGCAGATCTCCTGAGGAGTTCTCACAGTTAATGCATTATGAAAAGAATGGTCTCAGGCCAGAAAACAAGAATGAGGGTAAAAATAGGAGCCGCAGGTGAAAGGGAAACACTCCTGCAGCGCTTTGAGAAATATCACAAATACACAACACAATCAACGTTCAGCACAAAGTGAAAAGATCTGGAAGCGTCAGGTGAAACTCAGAAGCTTAAAAATCTCGAGAGGCTCCACGGCCCAAAGAGACGGGTTCAGAAGACGTTGATGTTTTCAAACTGCTGCAGAACATCGTCCAGGTGTGTGACGTGATCGGTTCAGATATCAAACCAACACACAACAAACAACACAATCAAAAGGCTGTTTGGGCCGAACAGAACTTCTGAAGTTACCGGGTCGAGCGGCACCGCCTTCGATGACTCAACAGAAAACCCCTGAAAAGCCTCAGTTTAATCCGTAGAGTTTCCTGTGAGTCAGCAGCCGCTCTGTCGGATCGATCACTTCATTCATCACAGAGCAACACACTGTCACAGATACAGACGCACACACAACGCACACACAACGCACACGCAGCGTTTGATTGGCCCGAGGATCAACCGATGTGTGTCAGTTTAGAGAGGCAGAGGCTCCTAATGGTTACCAGTGCTCCCCAGTGAGTTCCCATCATGCACTGAGGCGATTTCCAGTCGTCAGTTTAACCCTCGTCCTGGTTTGTCCTGTCACTGAAGTTCACGGAGTTTCAGCCGGAGCAGGTTTCTCCTGATGTCTCCACAGGAAGCTTCTGTGTGTGGATCAGGATGTTGATCCAGGAATTATTAATTTATCTTTCTTAACATTGCATTTTTCAACATTTTCATTGATTTGTCATATTTAGAGGACGTTTCTGAGTGTGGGAGACCTGCTGCAGCTTCATTGAATTTAAGAGCTGTTGTCATTTTAATTCTTTATTAGTTTATCAGCAGCCGCACATGGTTTTTAATCAATCTCCTGACCTGAGCTCTGACTGAGTCGTCCCACTCACTAGAAACACTGGATATTACCCATGATCCTCTGCTTCCTGAACCAGAGCCGCCGCTTTAACGAATCCACCAAACTCGATTCTTCATATTTAAACGGTTTCCTGCTGAATCTCGACTTCACTCCTCGACTCACTGGACCAGGCGGTGTCAGTTGAAGCTGAATCCGTCAGTTGGAGGCAGAACAGACGCTCCGGGCACAGACAGAAAATAAAGAGGCTCCATTCTGCCTGTTACAAGTCATTGTGCTATCACAGGGTTTCCAGAGCTGTTGGTTTAAACAGCTGCATAATGCTGCTTTGATTTAAGCTAATGTATTTCTGTCTCCACAGCGGAGAAGCCCAATAAAACTGAACGATTTATGATGATGGTTTATTCCTTCAAAAGTCAACGTGGTCTGGACCGTTTCCAGTTGGTCAGAGATTCACAAATCAAATGTGTCCACAGGAGAACGGACCAATCAAAGGAATCTGAATGCTTTTCAGACGGACTTTGATCCAAACCTGAGAAACGATCCTTTAGAATCTGAACTGAACGAGATCTGGTTCCTCACGCTGAGGATCTTTGAAGTTTGTCCTGAGAAGCAGCAGCAGGTTGTCGGGTCCGAGCGTTCAAACAGGAACATGTGGGAACATCCAGGAGAGGGGCGGAGCCTGTAGGGCAGCAGGGGCGGAGCCTGTAGAGCAGCAGGGGCGGAGCCTGTAGAGCGGCAGGGGCGGGGCCTGTAAAGCGGAAGGGGCGGAGCCTGTCGACCAGGAGGAGGTGGGACATGACGTGAAAGATCAGTGTTGTTGTTTACAGCTCGTCCTCACTGGTCTGGACTCTCCTCGTCCTTCCAGGTGGACGTCTTCGTCCTCTACGTGTCCGTCTCCTCTTCTTCATCCTCAGATGTTTGAGTTCTTCCAGTTTCAGCTGGTTGTCAGATCCCAGTCGCTCTCTGAGCTCAGCTGTATTATAATAATAATAATTCTATAACTCTCAGATCTTTTTGTTCCATTTGTTGTGCATTTGGTCGCTGTCACGTCACCATGACGACAGGTCCAACAACAGCTGGCAATGAATCAGGTGTTGCTAAGCAACGGCTTCCATCCGACAAACTGTGGAGGCTCCGAATCTGTGAAGCGTCATGTGACTGCGTCATGTGACCTCATCATTGACCTGAGCTGCAGGGGGCACTGGGTGTCAGCCCCCCCGCTGGGTGTCAGCCCCCCCGCCGGGTGTCAGCCCCCCCCGCTGGGACCCTAAGTGCAGTGTTCTGATCAGCGCTGCAGTTTAATTGATGAAAGTTTCCAGTGAGGATCAATTAGTTGGTCACAGATCTCATGGTATCACAGATGAACTCTGGCTCCGCCCTCTGGTTGAACAGTTTCCTGTATCTGACACCCCCCCCCCCCCCCCCCCTCCCCACAGAATCTTCCATAAGGTCAAAGATATTTTCAGCTTGTTGATAAACCCTGATGTCTCCTCCTCCAGGTGGACCGGGTGTCCGTCACAGCCGAGAGCGGCGCCGGGGGTCGTCCTGCCAACCGGCCCGGGGGCGGGGTCATGCGGGTGCACCGCCATTTCTCCTTCCCGGCCAATCAGATGTACGTTGTGGTGCTGCACCGGGAGATGAAGCCGATGAGGCTGTACCGGCTGAACGTGAGCTTCGACGCCGCCATCGAGGACGAGCTGCTCGGCTTCTTCCGCAGCTCGTACACGCTGCAGAGAGAGAAACGGTACGTGCACGCAAACACACAGTCACACAATCACACAATCACACAAACACACAATCACACAAAAACACATACACACACTACATGGACGTTCATTCACTGGAGACGCAGCTTTTTTTTCTCGAGTGGACAAGCTGTCCCCAATTAACTGGTCTTTAGTGTGAGGTTCGTCCCCTGAGGTAGCCTATGACAGAAACACACACAATACACTCTCACAATACCCACTACAACACAACCCCAGAGAAACGCACACGTCTTTTTTTCTGCAGCAGCAGGTGGTTCAACGAGAAAAGGTCAAAGCTACACACCCACGACATTGATTAACTCACTGTGTGTGTGTGTGTGTGTGTGTGTGTGTGTGTGTGTGTGTGTGTTCCCGATCTCAAACCACACACAAACACCACTCACTCCCTCCTTATGAATTTCCCATAAGCATCTGCTGCAGAGTTGTTTCCACATCAGATTTCTTCCCCACGGTGCTGATGGGAAACAGACTGTGATACATTTATTATTTCATGCATGAGTTTGTGGCCTTGGTCTGTGTGTGTGTGTGTGTGTGTGTGTGTGTGTGTGTGTGTGTGTGTGTGTGCGTCACCTCAACAACAGAACATTTGATCAACGTCTCTTCCACTTATTGCAGAACCACAACATAACTGTTAAATAATGACATCAGCGGAGGGTCACTTGTGATTGGACAGAAAATAACCCATGACCCCTGAAGCTGTTATTAGATCTGTATTTATTTTACATTGAAATTAATCACTGATAAGAAAAAGCTGGAAATACGATAATAATGAAAACTGTTGAACAACCATTCTTATTATTTTATTATTATTTGACTTTAACTCTTCTGGAGCTCAGAAGTGACAGAATGTAATTTGAGGATGAGACCTGACGTTGTGATTGTGAATCATAAACAGAGACAGTGACGACTCATTCAAATCTGAAAATTGACTTTATGTTATCTTTACTAATATTAGCGTAGCTTTCATGCTTCACTGATTTCTCCTCCAGTTTCCAGCCTCGTTGAAAAGTGAGAAACACATGAATTAGCATCTTTTGCTGATATGATTTTGCAGGAGATGAAAACCCAATAAATAAAAGATGTTTATCCGATTTTCTGTGACTCAACATTAAGACATAATGACACTTTAAACACACACTGGGCTGAGATCTCACCGTCACTGGTCCCACAGTCTGTGTGGGCTGCTGCTGGGATCAATGGTGGATCGATGCAGCAGCTGATGAACCAGCAGAGCTCGATCCCAGTGCAACAAGCTGGTGGTCACACATTTAATGCAGCAGCTGAAAGAAGCCTGATCCCAGATCAGAGACGTTTTACTAATGAGGCGACTGCAGGAGAACTGAGATGTGACAGTGAGGAGGAGGAAATAAATACAACCTGTGTTGTTGGATTCAGATGATTAAAGATGATTTAAATCTCTGACTCACAGTCTTTAAAAAGGTGCCGGTCTGGGTTGATTCATAATTAATAATAAATATAATCTGATGAGTCACCAGCAAAGCAAAAAAAACATAATCTTTTTATTCTGAAGGAAGTTTTACTAAATGTACCGAAGGTGTCGGGGATTTCTACTGTGTGTACAAAGCTGACTGTTAGCTTAAGGATTGGCTTGATGCAGTGGTGCGGCTAATGCTAACACACACACAGACACACACACTCACACACACGCACACACACACACAATCACACACACACGCTCCACTCTGAGATTTGTTTAAAATCCAAAGATACTACAAACCCCAGGCCGGGCTTAAATGCTTAAATGCTGGGAGGGGGAAAATTAATTACCCCACACATGCACACACACACATGCACGCACACATGCACACAACCATGCACACAGACCTGCACACACACAACCATGCACACAAACACACAGACAGAGCTTTGGATTAATCTATATGCAAACGATGTAACGATGGTTTGAACGTTGACCTCTCTCATTAAAACCAGTTCAACTCCAGTTTGTGCGTCTGTGCACGGTCCAATGACCCACTCACACGACACACAACACACAACGCACAACAAGCGACATTAGAATAGAATAAAAACAGACACGTCGACACTGATGTACAGGAAAGTGCATCAGGTTCCTCTCCAAACACTCAGACTCGATTTGAACGGCACATTTGTCAGGTTGCTCACAGATTATGGTTTTTGACTAATGTTTTGCATGATTATAATTAACGGTAATTATAATGATTATAATTATGACAGAACTCGACGGTGTGTAGACAGTCACACCACAGGAGCCTGAACAGAGACTCTGAAAAGCTTTTCTGGCTGCGATCAGCTGCAGTTTGGCTCCAAAAGAAATCAATCAACAGTCAAATCAACATGTTTGTCGCTCACAACAATGTTTGTGTAGTTGATGAATCATGGGAGTTATTTTTATACAAATTTCAGCCTCTAAAACGTGATGATTTTATGTATTTATTCAACCTACATGATGATAAACAGTTTTTTGGACCAAACAAAACATCTGAAGATTTGAAATTGGTTCGATGGAAATTCAAACTTTGTTCCAAACATCCTGTGTTGTGTTAAATATTGTGTAGTGACCTTGTGGAATGAAAAGATGTGGTACAGATTTCGATACCAGGACTTTGTGTATCAGCCGACACTGAGTACAGATCTGATGGCAGTGCTTTTAAGAAACAAACAAGGTGTAAGTTGTTTTTCCTTTACAGCTGTTTGCTACAAATATGAACTAATGAGTGTTGTTGTTTGTGACTCAGGTCAAATCCTTTGAAACACAAACACAAACAGAGAATGAATAACATACAACTTCTATTATTAGTAAGTTTCGATGTCACACTTCAAAAAGAACACAAAGAATAAATCATTACATGGAAACTACTTCCTTTGATCTCAACACTGAGGTTTGTGCACGTTACACGTCCTCCACTGATAAACTGTAAATTCAATGTTTTCTTATGTTTATAGATAAATCTGCGTTTATTAGTGAAGAAATTAATCTGTAGATTAATCTGAAATAAAATATTTGTAAATCAAATCTCTAAACAGGAATATCTAGAAGAGCTTTGGCAGTTCTCTCGGTTTGTTCAGCTCTGATCTGGAACTACACAAGTACAAACATCTGCACAAACATCTGCACAAACATCTGCACAAACATCTGCACAAACCAACACGTTAGGAAGACGATACAAACACGATTTTAAAGGTTAATAACTTGTCATGTGACGGCGTTCTGTTTAGGGTCATTTCTGTTTTTACAACATCCTTCAAGGACCACATTGAATTATTGAACAGATTTTACAATAATCTCTACTGCGACGACAGGAACTGGTTTTTAGAGGCGTCTGATGTCCAATGGTAGTGATGATGACGTCATACGCCCCATCTGCTAACATGAAGGAGGGAGCTTATGACCCATATTGCAGCCAGCCACCAGGGGGGGGTATAGATCCTTTGGCTTCACCACCTGGAGCTGTCATGGCGTCCATCTCAATGTGCAGTGGGTTCAGACCTCGCTGATAAAGAGTCTCTGCTCCGGTCAAAGCCGACATCTTGGATTTGTGAGGACCTTCATCGTTCAGTTCCTCCTCCTCCTCCTCCTCCTCCTCCTCCTCCTCTTCCTCCTCCTCTTCCTCCTTCACCTCCTCCTCCTGATTGTTCATTTTAAAAGCTCAGAGAACGAATAGATTTATTAAGTTGCCTCAGTTGACTGCCATGTTAGATAGGTGACCCTCTGACACACGTCGCAGAGCGTGGGGGGGGGCGCCGCATCGATCTGAACCATCTCATCTCAACACTCGATTAGAGAGAGAGAGAGGGCGAGAGAGAGAGAGAGAGAGAGAGAGAGGTGATCTGTTGACCAATCAGCTTCTCTCTGCTCAGTATTCATATTCTCCCTCTCACCTTCGTTAACCGTCCGTCTGCCTCGTTAAGGCTCCGGCTCCTCGTCAAGCTGCTCGTTAGCAGGTCGGCTCCTCGTTAAGGAGACGCAGCTTCAGTCTGATGAATAAACTTCTCCACCGATCTGAACTGGGTTTGTTTTCATTTTATAAAATCGGAGTTTCAGGAATATTCAGCATCGACGGTAAAGAAAATAGTTTATTAATCATCTCAGTTTCAACATGAGGACTAAGTCACGATAAGTAACAAGCCCCGCCCCTTTCCAGTTACCAGTGAATCTGTTTTCACCTGTATGAGCTCATCAGTGGGTCAGGAAGGAGCAGGAAGCCTCCTTATCGCCCCCCCCACCCCCCTCCCCTTATCTCCCCCCTACCTCACCTCCTTATCTCCCCCCTATCCTCACCTTCCTCCCCCCTCGCTTATCTCCTACATCCTCGGCTCCTCCCCCCTCGCTCCCTAAATAGACGAGCAGAAAGGAAATCTGATCGTTAGCCACGTCCTCCGTCACTCGCGTGTTTTTATAGAAACGGCCTCTTCACCGGCTTCCTGTGTAAAACTATATCTGCACAAGCGACACACACACACACACACACACACACACACACACACGCACACACACACAACCAACTGACTCAACAGTTTTTTTTCTTCGGTCACAGATCTGAATCTGGATGAGGTGTGTGTTACTCTCTCACTGTGGGTCCGTGTGTGTGTGTGTGTGTGTGTGTGTATGTGTGTGTCCCTCACCTGCCTGGTATCTTAACACAAATAATAGCAAAACATTACAATGGGAAATTATGTCCATTTTTCTGCAGGAGAAGAAGCAAATCGTTGCCGAATGAATTCATGCGTGCGTGTGTGTGTGAGAATCTGTGCTTGTGTGTGTGTGTTTGTTGTGTTTTGTTGTAGTGTGTTTTCGGTGCATCATTGTTGACTTGGTTGTCAATCAGGATTACTGTGACAACAAGTGTTACCTTGACAGCAGCGACCGTAGACAACCTGCAGGATGTCGTGTGTGTCTGTGTGTGTGTGTGTGTGTGTGTGTGTGTGTGTGTGTGTTTGTGTAAACGTGTATATGTGTGTGTGTATGTGTGAGTATGTGTTACAGACTCATCCTCCTCTCTAATAGATTCTCTCTTTATCTTGTCCCTCTCAGGCTCTCTCCATTATTCTCTCTCTCTGTCTACGTCTGCCTCGTTCGCTCCTGTTTATTATTCATATTTCTCCCCTACTCCATTCTTCACCTCCCCTTCCTCCCTCCATCATTCTGTTTTCTCCTTCTCCACCTCTGCCACTCCTCCATTCATCTCCTCTCCTCTCTTCTTTCGTTCCATTGTCTCTTTTTCTCTGTCTTCTCCTCCCCCCTCCCACTGTCTCTCTCTCTCTCTCTCTCTCTCTCTCTCTCTCTCTCTCTCTCTCTCTCATCTCTCTCTCTCTCTCTCTCTCTCTGTCTGCTGAATGATTCTCATCATAACAAATAATGAAGTGATATAAAACCTGGAGGAAAACTCAGAGCTGTTGTAGCTGGTTGGCTCGCAGTGCATTCTGGGAAACAAAGCTCCTTCTCCTTCCTTCTTTTCATCCTCCTGTTTCGTCTTCTCTTTTATCACCTTCTTCTCTTTCTTCTCTTCTCTGCTCTCCTCCTCCTCTCTTCATCGTTCATCCCTCTCTTATCCTCCTCTTCCTCCACCTGTAAAGTCTGGAGGTCTGAAACAAACAAGGTGTGAAAGCTTCCTGAGTCAGTCACAGGTGTTATGATGATGCTACCTGAGACTCATCCACCCCTTCATCCTCTCGTCTTCAGCCTCTTCCTCTCCTCCTCCT
>NC_070647.1:18054683-18085166 GCF_947347685.1 Pleuronectes platessa | reverse complement strand
AACCATTCAGCTTGTGAATCTTCTTTGTCTTGGTAATGAACAAATTAATCTTTATTTTTTGGTCCTTCTCACTTTAACTCACCAGAAGCCGAAGCTGCAGCTGCTCTGGTCTCACGTTCATCTCTCTGGTGAATAAAGAACCTGAAGGTTAAAACTTTCTCTCTGGTCTCAGACTCTTCAGGTGTCGCAGCAAACACACGATTATGAATTAAGGGATTTTTCCAGGATTTCAGATCAGCTCCAGTTTCCCTCAAAACCAAGACGAGGTTTCCAATAAATCAGATATCAGTGAATCACTTATAATCGTAGGATATTACTTTGGCACATTAAGCTGCTTCCAATCTTCATATTCTCATTCATCTTGGTAGTAAATTCCTACAGTGGTTAGTATGCTCTGTATTGTATCATTTTAATATTCAATAAGACTCATTTAACTGAGAATATTTCAAATTTCCTGTCCAGTTTCGATCCTGATTCACTTGTTTGATTGTGTTAACTCGATTGTCGCCGTGATTTTTGATGAATTCACAAAAAACTGAATCATAACGATGAAATTACTTTATTGTGATTATTCTGAAATCGTTTTAGTTTCCGTGCCCTGCTTGTGAACAAGTCATCCAAGGTGAAGGTCACTGTGACCTCTGACCCTGGTCTGGTGATCGAGCAGCTCAGGAGCAGTTTGAGCCAATTTCTTAAAATCTAGTTTAAATATACATTTGGTCTCAAAGATGAATTGATCTGATTTTGATGGTCAAAGGCTAAAGGTCAAGGTCACGTCTGAAGCTGCACTGGTTTGTGGAGGCAAACATTACAACAGATCCAGGTTAAGTATCCAGGGCTTTTCAAAATAAAAGAAGTAGAAGCTGTCAAAACACATCAGCTCATGATTTGAATTCACAGGAAACAATCAGAACAATCAGCTCTGAAACGCGTTCTTCGTCCTCCTCATCGGCTTCGGGCTGAAGAAGGAACTCAGACACAGATAAGCTGCTGGGTCTCGGTTCTCTGCAGGGAACCGTGAAGAAGACATGAACGTCTCCAAACAGGAGGACGTGTCCCGGCTGCTCCGTGTCTGATCAGGCACCGGGACTGAAGACACCGTGGAAGGACAGATTCCAGATCAAGTGTGAGATCGTTTTGCTTGAATAACATTTTTTTTGTTGTGAAGAAGCGTGATGTGCTTCTATTTGCAGAGAGAGAGAGGGAGATTAAAGCGACCGCTGCATGAAAGAGATCCAGGAAGCAGCATATGCATATTTTCATATTTACAAACAGTCGCTGGATTCGCTCTGCGTCTCCGTTACAGCAGCGCTCTCATATTCAAATCCTTGTTTCAGCCTGAAGGCGGAGGAGCTGCTGCTGTCTGTTTGCAGAGAAGCTTCTTCTGACAGATACATTAATCCTCCTCCTCCTCCTCCTCCTCCTCCTCCTCCTCCTCCTCCTCCAAACCTTTGAAAGAAACTGCTTCATGTGACAGACGGAGAGGAGAAACAAACACATCCCTCCATCCTCCTCACGAGCGTTACAGCAGCTTCATCTGACGGAGACATTCACCCCCCCCCCCCCCCCCCGTCCTCCTCCAACCGGAGAGCAGGACTTTATTCTCTGTGTTCCACATCCAGAGATTAAGTTTAATCTGGAAGACACAATGTAGAAGCTCATCATCATAACGTTGCTGAGGTGTTCATACTTTCATACTTGGCTGCTGGAGATGCTGGAGATGAAGGGGGCGTGTCCCAGGTCGGTGGACGACACATCTTGAAATCAATGAATTCAAAGAATCTGAAACAGATTCACACACACATAGAAATCAGTCATGTGTCTGATTTGATCTGCAGCGACGTCTCAAGAACGTTCAGTCCATTGTCGGGGTGTGAAACGTCCCTCATGATGTTTTGGGCTCTGAGCTTCACCCTCGGGGGGGAGGAGACATCTGGAGATATCATTCAGGTGTGGGAGGAGGTGCTCGGGGGGGGGGGGGGGGGTGTTCAGGGCAGGGTCAGTCTGGAGTGTTGCTGGATGTGAAGAGCTCTCTCCTCTCCTCGGGTTCTGGTGGATCTGAAGCAGGACGTCACTGTTGTTCTGTGGAGGTCCACCTGGTTCTGGTTCTGCCTCTTCTTACTGTTGGTGATCAACATGGTGATGAATGCTGAGCTGTAATTGAACCTCAGTGTTCAGATCATAAAGGTCTGAGGATCTCCATTGTTGAAGGTAATTCCTCCGTCTCTTGTCTGGAAGCGTCTCCTCTGTTCCTCCGTCTCTTTGTCTCTGTGATGAATCGTCTTTCTAATTCGACTCTGTGAGAACCTCTGTTCCCGTAATGAGCCGCTTTCCCTTCAGGGAGGATTCAAGTCTCACAGGAAACAAACAAACAAACAAAAGCGTGTGATGACCCAGCTGAGCTCCTGGTTCAATACCCCCCCCCCCCCCCCCCCCCCCCCGCAGCTCGTTAGGGCCCTCACCATCAGTCACAAAGTTAAAGCGTCTTTGTTTCGGCCTCAGAGGATCGATCACACTGAGAACAGCTGCTTCATAGTGTTTAAAACGGCCACTAGAGATTATACATATTCATATTCTACATCACTGAGGCTCTTTTTAATGTTCTTAATGATCATGAATATCTGATTATTGTTATATAATGAAATCGAAGGTCTTCTATAATCGCAATAAACATTGTGTATTGACCAACTGGAAATTACTGAACCTTAAACTTTGAAGTTAAAGGTGAAGATGAAGTGAAACAGTTTATAACAATATAAAAAATATACCATCTTCATTTATTATAAGAACAATGAACATGTTAATGGTTAAAAGTGAATAAAAGACACATTTACATGAACATATTAACGTTCAGTGATAAAGAAAAGAAGAAGCCCCTCACAGTGTGTCCTTCCTGGATCCAGTGAGAAAAGTTGTGTCTTTATTGTCGACCATTAAACTCCTGTAACGACATAAAATGTCACATTAACATCCCATAATGATAATATGATAATGACCGTGGGTCAGATGATAAAGGTCACTTCAACACTGGAGTTTTATGTGACGGCCATTACGTTTAACAACGTGGACGGACAGGGGGAACGCGTTCCCGAGGCTCATGGGAGATGTAGTTTAATGCAAAGGAAACGATGTGGTTTCATTATTGTTGTAAAAGATTATGGGATGTCCCTGACTGGTGCAGCAGCAGAGTCCTGTTGAGAAAGAGTGATGAAAGACGACCTGCGTCAAAGAACTAGCTCATTAAATATGCAGCACAAGTTTTTATATGTTTTCTTCTGTTGCTTTTGTAAACAAACCAATTACATCAAGTGTTTTATTGTGGCGGCCTCAAGCCTGTTTTTATATCATCAATAACTCATTTGATGATAAAGATTAATGTTCTGTCTGGTGAACGTGACCTCTGACTCGTCCTGAGTCTGAGCAGCAACAAGACGACTGAACACGAAGAAGAAGAAAAAACACATTTCTGCCAAGAGGAGTCGATTTCCTCTTTTTCCTCTCGTCAAATATGTGATAGTTTCACCTCCTCAGGCTGTGGAATATGACTCACAATAAACCACGTGACAAAACATGAGAACGATGTCGTCAGAGCGCCTCCGGCTCCCGACCCACTTCATCGACAGGCAGCGACACTTCAGAGGAGAGACGAGGAGACGAGGAGACGAGGAGACGAGGAGAGGAGGAGACGAGGAGACGAGGAGGCGAGGAGACGACTCCCACGACCAACGAATCACCGCTGGATTCCAAAGAAAGGAAAACTAGTGTTTACACATCAGAGCTGGAAACGTGAAGCAGATCGAAACGTTAATGACTCAAAGTTAAATATGTCAGAGATTCACCAGAGCTTCTTTTTAGAAAAGAGATTAAAGATCTAAATACGTTGACAGTCGATCATCAAACTCATTTATGTTTCACATCAGAGTCTTTTGTTCAATTTATCAAGATTCTTCTCTCGACCGACAAACCGGTGCAGTACCACAGGAAGTGGAAGGGGGCAGCGTGGTGCCGATAGTTCAGGGCAGACGATCGTAGGACATGAGGAAGAAATTTCAACAATGGTGGAATTTCTGGAGAAGTTGAACTCTAACTTTGACGTTTTACCAATAACCAATAATTCCATATTCTTTGACCCAATAACAGAACCAAGGATTCTGTTGACTCATGATGAAGGACTTTGCAAATATGATATCAGTTTACTGTAAAAAGATCATGTATCTCTGACCCGGCTCCATGTACGTTAGCGTGGTGTATGTGTTACTGTGGCGTCTGGTTCCTGTGTCACCAGACGCCCCCTCGCTCGCCCCGGTTGCCTCCCTCTACTCGCCCCAGTCGCCCCTCGCTCGCCCCGGTCGCCTCCCTCTCCTCGCCCCAGTCGCCCTTTCGCTCGCCCCGGTCTCCTCCTTCGCCCTGGTTGCCTCCCTCTCCTCGCCCCAGTCGCCCCTCGCTCGCCCCGGTCGCCCCGGTCGCCGCGGTCGCCTCCCTCTCCTCGCCCCAGTCGCCCTTCGCTCGCCCCGGTCTCCTCCTTCGCCCTGGTTGCCTCCCTCTCCTCGCCCCAGTCGCCCCTCGCTCGCCCCGGTCGCCTCCCTCTCCTCGCCCCAGTCGCCCCACGCTCGTCCCGGTCTCCTCCCTCTCCTCGCCCTGGTCTCCCTCGCTCGCCCGGGTCTCCTCCCTTTCCTCGCCCCAGTCGCCCCACGCTCGTCCCAGTCTCCTCCCTCTCCTCGCCCCAGTCGCCCCACGCTCGCCCCGGTCGTCTCCCTCTCGCCTCCCTCTCCTCACCCCAGTCGCCCCTCGCTCGCCCCGGTCTCCTCCCTCTCCCTTCTGCAGTCAACAGTCGTCTCTTTGTCTTGTTGACATTGACAGAGAGACTGTTATCCTTGCTCCGGCTCCCGTCTCACTTCATCGCGGCGCCGGCCTCAGAAGAAGTGACGACCCTGTTGAAGTGACGACCCTGTTGAAGTGATGACCCTGTTGAAGCGATGACCCTGTTGAAGTGATGACCCTGTTGAAGTGATGACCCTGTTGAAGTGATGACCCTGTTGAAGCGATGACCCTGTTGAAGTGATGACCCTGTTGAAGTGGTGACCCTGTTGAACAGACGTGTGGCGCCGCACTCACGGGTCACCGGCGTCTGTTGTCGGGGGGGCGACTGTCTGCGGCCTCTCGGAGCCGAGGACCCTCGTACAGTTCGTCACGAGTGTTGTTGTCGCTGGGAGCTGCTCGGTCTCCGGGCGCTTTCTTTATCAGCTGCTAAACCATCCATCAAATTACAGAGCGTCCATCTCCTCATCCATCATCCAAGGGCGACAGACGGAGCGACAGAACGCGGAGAGAGATGTCACGGCCGAGCGGAGAGATAACAAGGAGGGAGTGGAGGGAGTGGAGGGGGGAGGAGAGAACGAGTGGAGGGAGGAGGACACAACGTTCTGTGGGTCTTTCTGCCCTGTTGTGTGTTCGTGTCCTGATTTTACAAACTGTAAATAACGTTTGAGGAGAAACTGTCACTGATGCTTTTTCTCGGGTTTCAGGTGCGGTGTCTCTATCAGGTTGAGTTATGTGAATAGATCACTTGAGAGGGATTTAATTAAATAAAGTTAAACGTATTCATAATTACACTTACATTTTCTTTAATCCAATCCCTTGATTGAATTTGACCCTTTGCCCTTTACCTTTGGAATACAGTTTTGATGTGTAATTGAAATACACACGAGTCAGTTTTAGGCATATCTCTTACTTTATCTTATTTTATTCGTTTTGCACAAAACAAACGAGTCGGGGATCAAACCCACGGACGATTTGTGAAACATTTTTAATATAAAAATCACAAAGAAAGTAAAATAAAGAAGTGTTTACAAGTCCTGAGACGTGTGACTAATGTCAGATTAAAGAGCAGGAGCCTGTTTGTCCTGCAGCAGCTCAAAGGTTCATGGAGCCGTTACTGATCCAGAGTCTGTGAGTGATCGATGTCTCCACAGCCGCTGGAAGTGATGACGCTGTCGGGCTCTCCGTTTCAGAGACAGTCCTGGTAATTGTCGTGCTTGTCTGCAACACAACTCAACACCACACAGCACAGCACACAGCTCTTAGTGTGAGAAGGTCCAGGGCATTTGTTTCCTTTAACTGCACCGAGAGGACAGGTCTTTATCTGACAGGCTCTTATTAGAGGACTTCCTGTTTGATGTGTTTCTGTGTGACGTTGTGTTTCTGTGTGATGTTGTGTTTCTGCTGTGATTCTTCACCGCTGCCGTTAATCTGCTTCACATTAAAAGCTTTGCCGCAGTTCAGGAGGAATAATCCCTTCACCTCCTTCAAAAGGATTTTACTGTGAAATATGTGAAGAAAGTGTTTTTTCTGTATTTTTTATTAACAGCAGTTAAATTCATGATGGAAAAGTAGAATCCACTGGATTAGAGGATGAATAGAAATGTGTCAGAAATAGAAGCTGCACCGAGCCGAGTGTTAACGTGAGTGTTGTTGTACAGATTGGAAAGAATGAGGAGGAATTAAACACGTGAGCAACAGATAATTCAATTTATGAGACCATGTGAGAATTCAGTGGAAACCTGAAGAATACAAACACATGAGGATGAAAGAGAGAGAGAGAGAGAGAGAGACATGAACCACACACGTGTCCTGAGTCCTGTTTAAACCCGGGAGCTTCCTCGGTTGTAGTCCGGTTACAGCAGAACCTCTCAGGCCCGTGACGGACTCTGAATGTGTGTGTGTGCTGACACTTTGAAGTGAGAACACACACAGACACACACACACTGAAGAATGGAATGCTCCGTGGTTTCTCCTCACCTGGGAGACCATGACCGGAGGCGAGTGAGGAATTCTCAGGAGATGATGACACTCGATCCAGCCGCTCGCTGCCTGTCCACTCAGAGACGCCTCCATTTCAATAAAGCCTCTGATTCTCACTCTGCCAGATGAGCTCTGGTGCAGGAGGAGAAAGAGGGAGAGGAGGAGAATGAGAGGAGAGGGGCTTTCAAAAGTGTGAATTTATATTGAAAAATCAGTCGTGCTGTGGGAACTGAGGAGTGAGGAAGAGGAGGGAGTGAGGAAGAGGAGGGGGTGAAGAAGAGGAGGGAGTGACCACCAGGAGGAGGAGCTAGGTTTAGCTTGTTTATACTTTTTGTGGTGATGTTTATTCATTATTTATAATGTTGGTATTAATGGATATGAGTAGAAACAGTGTGTGAGTTCCTGAGTGTGGATCAGGATCTGTTTTCATGTCTTTCCCCTCCTGGGATTTAATGGGTTCTAATCCGGTCTGTGTCACATCCTCCAAGGTTTCTGCAAATCGTCTCAGTGTAAACCTGCTGACAAACAAACAAACAAACAAACAAACAAACAAACAGACAAACAAACAGGTGAAAACACATCTTCAAGGCTTTAAAAACCTTCTGTAGGAAACAGATCTATAATCCAGGGAAGAATCCAAACAGAGATAATCCACAGGAATATAATCCAGGAAACTGTCGAGGAGGCAGCTTCATCCTTCAGAAGAAGACATGTTTCATATCAGATCAGCAGCAGCAGCTTCTTACAGATGATGAGAACGAAGGTAACAAATGTCTTCATGCAGATTATTACAACAACAACAACAACCACGTCTTTGGGATCCATCCTCTGGGGACCAGGACAGTCTAGAGAAGATAAAGGTTCATAAGGTTCTGGATCCCCGGGTGTGAAGGGGGGGGGGGTCCATTCAAAGCAACACGCCACAAACACAAGCCTGTAAAAGTTCTCTCTGCTGAAGAGTTTTTTAAAAACAGATGACTGAGTCGGCCGACCTGGTTTCCTCCGGCTGATCCTCCCGGACGCTCTTTGTCCCCTTCAGTTCCCAAACGGGTTTCTGGGACAGACACCAGGACCACAGAGCCCGAGGACCTGGAGCTGTGCAGGGAACCAACAGGTCGGGTGCATTCAAGACACCTTGAAGTAGGACACATTGAGAGGAATCAATAAAACTTTAAAATCATTTCTAAAAGCAGCTGAGTTTTGTTTGTTTTATAGATTTTAGGTTCCGGCTGCTGCAGACGTGAAAAGTGAGAATAAGATCAACTTTGAGATTATTTCTAACGTGGTGAGATTTGATCACATATTATCTTCAAGGAGGTTTTTTACCTTTGGTTGTTTATTTGATTGGTTGTTGATTGTTTATTGGTCTGATCTTGATGAAGATGATGAGGGCGACCACTTGTTGTTAGTTAGTTAGTTTGTTTGTTTGTTTGTCAGAAGGTTTCAGCTGAGATGAGGAGTCGCTGCTCAGCTCTGTTTCTTCTCCTCCTTCTTCTCCTTCTCCTCCTTCCTCCTTCCTTCTTCTCCTCCTTCCTCCTTCTCCTCCTCCTGAGCTTTATCAGCAGCTTTTATACGAGGACGACCGAAGAAGAGTCTGATTCACTGCCTGTCGCGTCCGTCCAGACAGAATCCAATGAGTTTTTACAGCCGCGTGAAAACAGACTTTATTAGAAAGGAAGTAAAACCGAGAGACATCGCGGGGACGTTACCGAGACACTGGTGTTCACCTGAGTGTGTGTGTGTGTGTGTGTGTGTCCTCTGGCTTTGTGTGGGCGTGGGCGGGCTTATTGTTTTTCTGCAGATCCAGATATTGATCCCACGTTACAGAGAATTCAATAAAAGTGAAGAGCTCATCCAGGATTTGAGTCCAGGACCTTTCACAACCCCGACTGTAGACTGGATGAGAATTAGCTCGTGGGTAATAAACTGGGGTCACAGATTACAGGCGTCTCACGAGCGAGGACGAGTGTCTCTGTCTGCAGAGCTTCGATCCGTCAGAGACTTCCTGCTGACCTGAGATCAGAAGAGTTTCCTCCAGACGCTGAGCTGCCTCCACCAGACGGAGTCTATGGATCCGCTGGTTGAGGTCGGCCATTTTGTCTAATGGAAACTTTTAAGATTCTCTTGGACACCGGATGATTTCTACTTCCTGTACGTCGGCTTTGCTCGTTAAGCAATTCCAGGGGATGATCCTTTGATCTGTGACATCACCACCTCCTGTCAGCATGGTTATGCCTGTCTATCAACCGGCAGTGTGTGTATGTGTGTGTCTGTGTGTGTGTGTGTGTAATTAGTGCAGTAGTTCAAAGTGATTAACGGATCCATCAGTCACAGCAGCACAGACACACAGAGGTTCAGATACAACACAATGTGTGTGGATGATAATATCGACTGTCACTCACTCTTCATGATTCATAAAGACGATCACTGACTGGATGAAGTGTTTTGATGAATATCTGAATTCACCTGAAGCAGATCTTTTAGCTTCTTTTGATTCTCTCTCTTCTTTTGATTCTCTCTCTTCTTTTGATTCTCTCTCTTCTTTGAGTCGATTGTTTTTCCGCTCTCAGACTCGACTCCATCTTTCTTTGTGTAGATTTGAACCAGACAACTCGACCCGGCTCTTTTGTCACTCGGCCTGATTCTCTTGTTCTCTGTGGACTCGACCTGAGCGGCTCCGGCCTGATTCTCTTTGTCTCCGCGAAAGACAAAAGAAATAAATAATTCCCTCAAATTCAATTCCTGTTTCTCTGTGGATCTGAATTCAGGCTGATTGTGTTACGTCCTGTGTGGAGTTTGTGTCTCATTGTGTTTGTGTCCTTGTAGATTTGAGTGTAAACTTCGTTTCCTTCTCATTATGCATTTAGGAAAATGGTTTAATTCCATTTAGTTCTCTCGTGTGCTGAGTTTAAACTAATTCCTTCCTTCTCTCTGCGTTTGGTCTCAGATCAATCTCTGTTCAAATCAGCATATGTCACTTCTCTCTCTCTCTGGCTTCAGATCCGTTTGTACGCCCGGCCGGACGCCATTGCCAGCGGCGCCGGGGACTACGCGCTCCACATCACCAAGAGGCTTCTGGGATTCTACCAGGACTACTTCAAAGTCCAGTACTCGCTGCCCAAGCTAGGTAAGGCTGTTTAGTTGAGTTGTTGTTGTGGAGTGAAAGTTTTTCCGGCTGCGTCCTCGCTCGTCCTGCTCAGTCAAAGGAAGAGAGAAAGCTTTGGAAGGTTTGATTTCCTGTCATCCTCGGTTAAACTGCACCTCCACTTCTCTATCCTCCTGCTGATGCACATTAGGAAGAGAAAACAACTTCCTGCGCCGGTTCAGGGACGAGGGCCAAGTCTTTGTCCTTCACACGATTACGCTTGGGTTCATCAATCTGTTCTCATCTCAGGCAGAGAAAACACTGTGTCCCCCCCCCCCCCCCCCCCGCCCGCCCGCCCGCCCGCCTGCCAGGGGGATGTACAGTGTGATTAGCTCTGGGAATTGAACCTCGGACTCTCACGGCCGCTTGTGTTCAGACATTAAACGCCGGTGCTTCAGAGTGTTGTGTCCAGAGATGTGATCACACTCAGCAGAGTGAGGTATCACAGAGAAGCACTGAAACCCCCCCCCCCCCCACATCGCTTTATCCTCATTTTCATATTCATAAAGTGGCTGAAGAAATAAATTCTGCTTTTTCTCCATCGTATAATTGAAGAGTCTCCGTCTCCCACTGCGACCCTCAGATCATCAGTGGAGCTAATGGACGGATAATTGAAACAGCTCTTTAAATTTTTAATTTTATGTTTCTGACTTTTAAACGTGTTTGTGTCAAAACATTGAAGGAAGTTGTTGCAAACAGGGATTTAGTTAAAGTTGAGAAGAGTCGCTGAGAGTCGAGATGACTTCAGGTTCATTTCTGAGCTGTTTCTCCAACAACATATTTATTTAACGTGTGAACTGGAAAAGCAGCGAGAAGTGAAACTGAAGAACGGAAAGAAGTTGAAGTGATGATTGTCGGGTCTCTCTCTCTCTCTCTCTCTCTCTCTCTCTCTCTCTCTCTCTCTAGACAATATGTTGTTATATCTAAATGTGAAGCAGGAACTGAGGTTCAAGTGGTGAAGTAAATTGCAGCGGTAGATTCTGGTGAAGTGTTGAAACGAGTTGTCTCAGCTGAATCAAGAAGCCGGAGGGAGAGTTTCCTCAAACTATGACAGCAAATGACCTGTAATCTTACTTATTTTAATCTAAACAAGAGCTGCTGCCATTGGTCGGACGAGAGGCAGAGCGAAGTCGTCCAGAGCTGCTGCCTCAGCTGCTTCACAGACGCTTTGTGAGTCTGAGACGTGAATGTCTCTCCAGTGTCTCCAGTGTCTCCAGTGTCTCCGGGCAGAGACACCGGCCGTCTGACTGGTTCAGAGGCCGTGACTCTTCCGGTTCGCTGCTCCCTCGCTTCTCTTTTGCATTATTAAAGTCGCTCTGCGTGGGACGCTGTGGCAGAACTTCAGGGTGAAGTTCTCCTCTCGAGTCTTTTCTGGGTCAGAGAGTTCAGAAGCTAAAAACCAGACTGATCCTCGGTCTCCTGAGTTCTGGAAACATTCGTGGTAAAGATCCCGCGGCCAATCGGCGCTGTCGGTCCTGGTCCCGGCAGCTTCCTGACTCTGGGACGGTCGATGGATCCGACTTCACGGTTTCATTCTAAACTACAACAAAGGGACTCGAGAGTGTTTGTGGAGATTTGATGGTTTTTCCTCCACCGTGTAAAAAGCAGCAGAAAGAAACAGCTCCGTCTGTCCTGTTCAGATTAATGAATCGTGTCAGATCAATCGAATTTCATCTTCCTCGCCCTCTGCTGCTTCTTCTTCTTCTGCTTTATTCATAATTGTTTGTGTTTTACATTTCCGTCCTGCCACATCCAATTAGCTGCATTTCCTCCTCCCTCTCCATGAACACTAATATGATCACTGTGGCTCCATATTGTTCCTGTCAGACACCTCCTTCCTGTCCACTCTCATCCATCACAGTAGAAACCAGCCTTCAGTCAAACCTGTGCTCCCGTGTTAGCTGCTGAATTAGAAGTGAGCTCACGTCCGGCAGCTGGAAACCTCCGAGTTGAGTTGTACCAGTGAAGTTACAGCGTCTCCCACAGAGCACTGGGACGGCTTCAGGAGCCTCTCACCCCCGCGACAGATGGTTTGTTCCACTGAACCATCTGGGAGGTAAAGGGCAGGTTTTAAAAAGTACTTGGAAGGTAATTGGACGAACCATCTGTCTGTGGAGGTCTCTGCAGCCAGTCGGGAGAGAAGAGGAAACATCTCTGAGTGTGTGTGTGTGAGTGTGTGAGTGTGTGTTGATGGCTATAATGTGAAGTGTGTTGTCTGGTTGTCACAACGAAGCTGTTGCTGGATCAAGTCGACACCATGTTGCAGTAACACAAACTGTATGATCTCACTAAACAGACCAACACTGTGAAAGGTTTTAATTCAACAGCAGAGGCGTAAAAAAAAAAAAAAAACACAACAATCACGCTGCAGCAAAACTCACAACCATTCTCCAACACAACGTCTGGACCCAGCAGGTAGAAATCACTGCAGTTATAAATGACAGATTAGCCACAGGAGTGAAAACAGCCAGACCTCGTGAGTGAGTGTGGAAACATGTGATGCAAAATACTTCACAGCAACACAACAGCCAATTAGAGGCCGTTGTGTTAGACGGTTGTGTGTTAACAGCTCTCACGGTGGAGAACGATAGGATTATTAGAGTCGTGAATATTTGTGATCATCCTCATGTTCGTGCACGAGAACAGAGCGAGTGTAGATCCTCACGTTGAGCTGCTGAGGAGAGGCTCCACGGGGGGGGGGGGGGGGGGGTGACGGCTGCATGTCACCGAGTCGGACGGAGGGATTCAAACCGCCGGTGCTCAGCCGTGCCCTTCAGCCAACCTGCCACACCTGCTGGACGCTCACCAGGCTCCTGATGGATGACGCACCAGAATCCACCGAGTGCTCTGGACCGGCTCCAGAGCAGCCGTCACCCGTCGCTCTGGAGCTGATTCTCAATCCAGATCAACCCGTGAGCACTTTCCTCAAGATGAGCCAAACCTGGAGACACCGGGGGGGCTGGAGCCAAATCATAACTGGTCCTGATATGAGCCAACATTTGTTGTTTCCCACCGAGATGCAGAGTTTCACCGTTTTTCATCTGCGACAGAGTCTCAGGGAGCGAAGAGCTGCTCTGTACCTGATCTGGGATCTGCTCTTCTGATACAACCACGAGTCAATGCACAAAATAATTCACATTAAGATTAAAACAATATTAACATCTTCTAATAAAGACTCCAACAATAACTCCTGTTTGGAAAATAAAAGAACAAAACATTTTTTATATAAAAAGAGATGATTCAAACTCATCAATATATCAAAGTATAAAAAAAAAAAATGTATTTGTTTAGTCATTTACATTTATTCCATTTATTACTTCAACATATCCTATATTTATTTATCCTTCATTTAGTTATTGATGTATTTATCTATTCATTTAATTATACACTATATAGAATTATGAAGAAAGAGTTTAAATCTCTCTGTGTGTGCATGTGTGTGTGTGTGTGTGTGTGTGTGTGTGTGTGTGTGTGTGTGTGTGTGTGTCAGTTCAGTCTCCCATTATAAATCTGCGTCGTGTGTGTCCGCTGTGTTCTTCTTCATCCGTCTACACAACCGTGGATTCTCTGTGAGAGTTTATGAATTCATACTGATGTTGACATCAGTCTTTACCCCAGCGTGTCTCTTACCCCCCCCCCCCCCCCACCGCCTGTGTGTGTGCGTGTGTGTGTGTGTGTGTGTGTGTGTGTGTGTGTGTGTGTGTGTGGATGTGTGTGTGTGTGTGTGTGGATGTGTGGATGTGTGTGTGTGTGTGTGTGGATGTGTGGATGTGTGTGCGTGTGTGTGGATGTGTGGGGATGTGTGTGTGTGTGGATGTGTGGATGTGTGGATGTGTGGATGTGTGTGTGTGTGTGTGTGGATGTGTGGATGTGTGGATGTGTGTGCGTGTGTGTGGATGTGTGGGGATGTGTGTGTGTGTGTGTGTGTGTGGATGTGTGTGCATGTGTGTGTGTCCCCGGGCCTCAGGGCTCCATCTGTTGTCATGCAGGGCATCGACTCCCCTGAGAGAGCGAGAGAGAAATGAAGAGCGGAGACACAAAGTTAAAGGGACGGAGGGAAATCTGCTTTTTACAGACCAACGGAAAAACGGATGTAGAGATAAAGAACAAGAGTCGAGGTCATCGGCGGTTTTGACCTTTAGGAGACGAGCCCGGGGACGAGAGGAGGACGTCCGTCTGTGTGTCCATCTCTTCTAAACTCCGCCCCCCTCGTCCAGAGCCATGTTTTCAGTCGCTCTGGATTTTCCCGCTCCCCAGATCATGAACCCTGTCGACACCTGGCCTCACCAGCCTGTGTTTCTGTGTGAAACACGTAAACACGAAGCGACAGGTTCAAACTGAAATCACGACATCTTCTCACAGGACGTGAAGCAGCTGGAGCGTGTGCTTCCTGCGTGTCGTTGGCGTGTGGAGCGACGGTGAAGGTGATAAAACACAAACAGGTTCTGACGTGTAGCAGCTGCCGTCTGGTCCCTTTCTACTGAGCAGCAGCTTGGTTTCAGTTTCACATTTAAAAACTTGAACGTGGAGAAGTGAAGGAAAGTAGAATTATCTCCCACAGTCACTGTGACCTCTGACCTCTGACCTCTGTAATATCTCATCCATGAGTCCAGCTGAGTGTTTGCACTAAACAAACATCTCTGGAAAACAAACAGTGTGAGAGAGAAGCAGCAGGTTTCAAGAAGAGAACAAAAGACAAAATGATATTTGCAGAGATTTAAAATCTATTTTCACGACTTCAACTCGTCTGTTTTGATGAGACTTGAACCGTTTCAACCTTTCAGAGGTTTTTATTCCTGGTTTCTGAACATGTAGTAATGTTTATCTGGTGTTTTTCTTTCCTCGATGTGCATCCTGAGCTCAACTCTGTTCTTTCCTCTCTCTGCTCGACTCAGTGAAGAACGTCTCTGTGCAGCCGAGGCCATTCAGCACAGTGGGTTTCAGTCCTGCTGGTTTCTCAACGTATCTGAAATCTTTAGATCCAGTTCCACTTCGTGTTGTTGTGTTTCCAGCTTCCCTCGGTCACAGTGTAACTCCCACGCTGCTCGTCCTCGCAGGAGAACCCGGTGTAACGGAGAGAAGTTCTCCAGGAGCTGAGAGAGAGAGGTGTGTTGAGCAGGAGGAGCTGATGAAGTGAATGAATCAGGTCTCACAGCAGATCAGGTGATTTCCTCCTCCGCTCTTTCTTCTTCCTCTTTAACGAAACCCGGAGCCGCTCCAGCCCCCCCCCCCCCCCCCCCTCCCAGCGACCTGGGACTTGTGTTCAGAGATAACAGAGAAGCTCTGATGGTGACGGGGCCTCTCCGGGCTTCCGTACGATTCGTTGGACTGATCCAGTCGAGCGGAAATCTTGCAGCGGCGGCAGAGCGAGCGCGGGGGGGGGGGGGGGGGGGCTCAGGTGATCGACTGTCAGGAGAATTACGGTGAATATCAGAGCGTGTCTGAACACGTGTGTGAGAACACGCCAAGTGGACTAATGTGTTCTGTGGAGTTCTGGCTCCATCTGGGATCCACAGAGACACACAGACAGCAGCGCCTGAGGTCCGACACACACACACAGACACACACACACACACACAGACACACACATCCTCACCACTTGTGCATCTTTTTAATCTTTTCTTTTCGTCTTTTCTTTTTTTCGCTCTTTGTCTCTCGCCCTCGCTGTCAGGCCGTCGCCTCGGGGTGACACACAACAACAGATGGACTAAACTGAAATGCATGTACGCACACACACACACTCACAGACACACACACACACACACAGAGCTGCAGGCCAGTCAGCTGTCTGGCTGCTGCCGCCTCAGTGGATCTGAGCGATGTGAAGTTGGAGCGTCGACTCGTTCGAAGCCGTTCGGGAGGATTTCACGTGAACGCTCATGAGGAGTGAAGAGGTCGATGGTTTCAGACTCACAGTTTCCTCTCTGAACAGGAAGCGGCAGCTGTGATCCGAGGAAGTGAAGCTCGGTTTGATTCCAGTCCAGATCCCAGAGTGTCCGAGGAGATCACATGAATCAAACTCAATTTAGGAAACGCTGTGTTTAAAATGAAGCCGCAGACAAACGGTGTTTCCACTTGATGGAACACGTGGGCTGCACTGGAGGCCGTGGCATTTGAGGTTTGAATATTTAATTTAGTGTAAGAATCAGATTTGTTTGTGGTGAAAGGCTGATGCACAGAACGCCGGTGGAATCAGGGGAAATAACAGCTTGTAATTTAAAAAGGAGAATCAGGAGGTGGTGACGGTAAATAGACTTTCCTCAGAACTTGAATCTCTTCACACTACGAGTTGCAGTCGCACATTTACACACACTCATGCAGAACTTTGAGAAAAGAAGAAATCCTGAGATCCTGAGAATAAAGTGGTGATATTACCAGAAGAAGAGAGGAGGATGAAAAGAGAGAGAACGTCTGATAGAGATGGAGGAAGCAGGAGGGACACAGGAACTGAGGAGTGATGTCAGATGATGGTAGAAGACGTGAGGAGACGTATTGTGCATCAAGAAGTGAAGTGATAATAATAAAACTCAACTGGGTCTTCATCTTTCCACCAAGGTTCATGGTTTCTTCTGTCCAGTGGTTGTTACATCATCCTGATCAAGGAAAAAACAGAAAGTCCTTGGTGGAGATAAGGATGTAGATGCAAGACGACCATTTTTATTCTAGAGGTAAAACGTTTAAAGCTGCTCTAGTCACAGTTCTGGTTCTACAGGTGAGCAACCATTACATCCCTGTGCACCCCCCCACAAACAAAATGGAGGCTGCGCTGCTCCTCCCCCCCGAGCTGCGTCTTGTTATCTCGTGGGTTCTTGGAGGTTTTGTGGACCTAGAATCTAATGAACGTGTTTCCTGTGTTTACTTCACTGAATCACTGCTCGACCCCGAGAGGAGGCTCAGCTCCTATCAGCAGGAAGAACCTCCATTAGACACGTTCCTCCTTCGTTCCTCCATCACTGGTAATCACCGATGGAGCAGTTTCCAATCACCAGCGTTTCTTCACTGGGAACCAGAGGAATTATCTGAAACCATTAGACGAATTTGTCGTGTTTTAAGAAAACAGAGTTCATCAGAAGAGAAATAAGTCTTGTGAGGAAGTTAATGGGTTTTGTACAAATGAGTTTCCTATCTGATCACACGGCTCTCAGTGCTCCACTGTCTGGTTTCACAGAAGCTCCCAGTACAACCACTCTGCTGCAGACTGAGTGAGTGAAGATTCTATCAGATCTACTCCCGGAGTCTTTCAGCAACAATCTCTTTCCATGCCCCGGTTGCAGAGAGGTAATTTGGAGGCTGCTCTGCGGTTCAGAGGACGGATGAACGCCGGCTCTCCTCACGACACAGCTTCTGTTCCAGAGCAGGTTGGGAAACAGCCAGAGGTGAGGAGTTTATTTCCAGCAGCGAGCAAAAGCAGAGCCAGAACCATCCGAGAGAGAAGAGTTTAAAGGGATTATCTCCAAAGAGCTGGAGGACGACAGTCAGCGATGAGACCGAGTGTCTCAGATCCCAGGGAGATACTGGGCTGACTGGTTTCCACAGAGGAGCAGAGGACGTCTCTTCAGCTGAGGAGACGACATCAGCTTCAGGGTTAACGAGCTCCGAGCTGCTCTGCCACGGAAACAAAGAGCGGAATGTTTTAGGGATGAGGCTGAGAAGCTGTTCTCTGACGACCTGTGGGGGCTTCGGCACGAGGACGTTGTTTCAGAATAAAGCTCCACGGCTCCGAGCTCGTTAGTGAAACATGTTGTTCTCTGCTTTGTTTTTGTGGAAATGGAGATGAACGTCAGAACGACCTGAAATGACAGAATCCATCTTTGACAGACATTAATTTAACGTGTACTTCGATTTTTATGTTTGGTCCATGTCCTTGTGTTATTTTTTGAACACATAGTTCGACCATGACGTGTTCAGATTGGAATCTTAAAGTGAAACGTTGCTGAAACCAGTGTCATACATAACCCAGATGAAATATCTCATTAATTCCAGTTTGAACCGGTTCGTCGAGACGTCTGTTGATCAGCGAGTCGGCCGATCGATCCCGAGCAGAAGAGAGCTGCCTCGTCCATCACGTCTCAGAAAGACGGGGAACAGAAAAGAATATTGAGGAGCTGAAGGTCTGTCGATATCTGTCAAGGCCCGGTTGAATCCTCCAGAACCTCAGCAGAGCAGCGACTCCACGGTGTGTGTCCTCCTGGTGTGGGGTGGACACTCGGTCCCCACTTGTTGACCGATGGACGACTTTACTTTCTCTTGGTTTAGAGTCGGTCAGGAGATATTTGCACAGTTTGTGAGTCGCTTTGTGGAGATTTGTGATGTTTGGGTCAATGGACTATTGTTGTACAGTATTCAGCCAATGACTGTACTCTGTTAGTTTGTTTGTTTGTCCTTTCAGCAAAAACTAAAAACCATCAAACTCCATAACGTCCGTCAACAAGAAACAAGTTCGGGTCAAATCCTTTCCACAGTATTTGTGTATCCTAATGACAAACACAAACCAACAGACAACACGACAGCATCAACACATCGGAGGCAACAGCAACACAAACACAGGAAATCAATGTGATCCACCATGTTGCTTTGATTGCACTGGTTCTGGTTCACTGGGAAGCTCAAGGATCCTGAACTGAACTGGTTCAATGACGGAGAAGATGTATCAGTGTTAAATTAATTCAATCGTTTTCTCACAGCGTCAAATCACTACGTCCATTAAGTTAAATCACTTTACAGAGTGAGGTCGAGATCTCACACTGTTACACACAGACACACAACGACTCCAACAGAGAGCGAGTACTTAGCTACAGTGGAGAGGAGAAAACATCCTGTCACTTCAATATGAGCACAAAGACCATTATGCCACACACACACACACACACACACACACACACACACACGCACACACACACACACACACACACACACACACACACACACACACACACTTGATGTAACTTTAAAAGCACCAATTAGAGACATTTAATCACTGCACTGTCTGGACCAGTCACACGAGTTCCAGTGACTCCGCCTCTGCTCGTTAACGAACCCCCCCCGAGCTGCAGCCTCACTTCAGTTTACGACTTCTGATCGAGAAGTCGTATTAAAATACATTGAGTTGATTTTCACTAGCAATTATTCAAGATATGAAAATGATATGATTGTGTGATTCGTTTTATTTTATTTTGAAGACTTCCTGTCGTTATGCTAAGCTACGCTAAGATGTTTCTATTCAGACTCTTTAATCCAACTTGAGGTACGAGTCCATAACTTCAGGTCTTTAGGACCCAGGGGAACTGTTACAGTGGAATCTACATATGACATAATGAGCTTTGCCTCCTGCGGATGGTAAAAACATTATGGATCTTTTGACTGCCCCCCCCCCCCCGAGGGCCAGTGACAGATGAATCACTGTGTTTGTGAAACACACAAAGAAACACACAAAGAAACACAAAAAGAACCAAGAGCTCTGCACTCAGATCTATCAAACATCTCAAATCAAACATCTCAAATCAAACATCTCAAATCAAACATCTCAAATCAAACATCTCAAATCAAACATCTCAAATCAAACATCTCAAATCAAACATCTCAAATCTAACATCTCAAATCAAACATCTCAAATCAAACATCTCAAATCAAACATCTCAAATCAAACATCTCAAATCAAACATCTCAAATCAAACATCTCAAATCAAACATCTCAGATCAAACATCTCAAATCAAACATCTCAAATCAAACATCTCAAATCAAACATCTCAAATCTAACATCTCAAATCAAACATCTCAAATCAAACATCTCAAATCAAACATCTCAAATCAAACATGACCACATTCACTTGTTATCAATACACGCCCTGTGGTTATTCTGGATTCTATGGTTACAGCTGATCAGAATGTACGACCAAGCACAGGACAGGGTTAGGGTTGAGCTGTGGTGACCTCTGACCTTGTGTGGAGCCACTTACTGAACAAGAGAATACGAACTAAGTGAAAGAAGAGAAAGAGCAAGATGGAGACTGTAGAAGTGTAAACTTATCTTTAAACTTTACACTGTAAAGTGAGTGATGTCATCACGGTTTGATAGTTCTCGATCACATGAGAATACTTGTCTTAGTATCAATAATTTTCAACTATTTATCTAGCGAGTACTTTTACTTTTTGTCTGTTTGGTCCATGTCCTGTTTGTGTACATGGATGAGGCAGCGTTTATGACCTATACTACAGGCAGCCACTAGGGGGCGATCAACACACTGATCTCCTCTCCTCTCTGATTGGCCGACTCGATGCTGTTGGGCTGAGTTTACCTACACGATGAACCAGTGGTGAAATGAATAAAAAGAGGAAACCCTTGTATATTACAGTGTGTGTCATTAGTTGTGTTAGCCGGAGACGTCAGAGAACTTGTAACTCACGTCTCGATTTAAACCTCAACGCAACAACGATTCTGAGAATTACCTCCGACGAACATTAGAAGAAGTGAAATTAGTCGAAGTTGTCAGAAGAAAAGTGTGAAAAGCTTCTGGAGGGAATTTGTTTTTTTCTCCAGGGACGACAGAGGACGAGTGAAGCTCTCTCTCTCTCTCTCTCTCTCTCTCTCTCTCTCTCTCTCTCTCTCTCTCTCTCTCTCTCTCTCTGTCCTCCTCTCTCTGTGCAGCTGAGTGTAACTCGCCCGGACAGCCTGAGCAGTGATTAAATGTCTCTAATTGGTGTTTTTAAAGACACAGAGAAGTGGGGGGCGGGTGAAGCAGCTATTTTAGTGTCACTTCAAGACACTCACACACACACAGACACACACACAGACAGACACACACAGAGAGATGGGCTGTGCTCTGTGGTTTAATGTGTGTCTGTGTCGTCAAAGTCAAAGAATTTCAACTCAACGACTATAATAAATAAAAGAGACGTTCAGGAGCCGCGATGTGGAAACAGATGTAAACGTTTTCCTGTGGGAAACTGATCCTGGTTCAGCTGAGGAGACGCCGATCGACTGAAGTATTGACCGATGATCAGTGAGGATCCTCGTGTCTCGAGGCTAATGAGGCTTCATCGGGTTTACAAGCAGACTTTGGGATTTGGACAAAGTGAGGATCTGAACCTTTTACCTGGTTTGAACCTGGACTAACTGCTCTGATTCAGCTCAGCTCACATGTGACTGTAGTTTGAGCCTCAGGGTTTATTTCATATTTAATAAACCATAGTCACGTCACGTTAGAGCTTCACGTGACCTGTCGTCCTCTAAAAGCTCAAAACAATATATTATTTATTATTTATTGATAGGTCCGACCATGAAAATAAAGATGGACGTCATGACAGAGAAAACAAATCTACTCAATATCTTTAGAGAGAAGAAGAAACGTCATGAATCACTTTGTGGATCGTGTTTGTTCTTCGATATGAATCGAGCTGTTTCTGATTTCCCACTCATCACTGGTTTGGGTGGTTTTAATGGGAATTGTTTGACTCACCAGTTTATTATTGTTACAGTTAATAACCACAACGTGAAGAAAAGGACAACAAAGTGTTCTCATGTGTAGCACACTGCTCCCTGCTGATTGGTCGAAAGGTGTGTCACACTGGACCCTGTCAGTCGGGTAGGGGGTTGGCTGTGTGTGAGTGTGTGTGTGTGTGTGTATGTGTGTGTGTGAGTGTGTGTGTGTGTGTGTGTGTGTGTGTGTGTGTGTGTGTGTGTGTGTGTGAGAGAGAGAGAGAGTTCAGGTGTGTGTTTTCCCCATGTGTGTGTGTTGGTTGGCTGCCAGCTTGTTGACTCACACTCTCCCTGGCATCAGAACCAAGGTCAACACGCACACACATACACTCACATACACACGCACACACAGACAGACACACACACACACACACACACACACACATACACTCACCTTTCTCTCTCTGCAGTGTTTCACCATCATTTTCTGGAACACACCCCCTCTCTGTCTGTATATAGAACAGAACAGCACACACACACACACACACACACACACACACACACACACAGACACACAAAGACACACACAGAGGTTCACTGGCCCCTCACTGACTTGATGACCCAACATCTGTTACCATGGTAACGTCTCTCCCACTCTCCTCCCAGTTAAATTCACTCCGATCAGCAGCCGCGAGTTTCCACGGCAGCACCGTCAACCCCCCTCCTACACACAGACACACACACACACACACACAGACACACACACAGACACACACACACACACACACACACACACACACACACACCTCTCTGTGTGTGTCTGCGACAGTGACTGAAGCTAAACTTCCACAAATTGTGACGACATCACAGGAAGTGGCTGCAGGTGTTCAGCATCTTATCTATTATTAGTATTATTATGATATATTTATATGTATTTATGAAAGGTAGTATATTTGAGTACTTCCACGTGGCGTTCAGGTGTTTACTCTGAAGACGTGTAAATATGGCCGCTGCTGGCCTGAGGTCAGTGGGAAGTTTAATCTTCGACTGTGTGATAACAAGATAAAGATGATAATTCAAATAAAAATAACGACATGGAGAAAAACAAGTTACCGTTAATAAGCTGACTCTGTAACACATGAATGTAATTATATAATAAAACTAAATGCTCTTTTTTCCATTAGATACTGTTTTTCTCATTAAAACACAAATAGGTAGAAAGATATAACACCAATTAAATATATTATATACACTGCATATGAAATACTTGATATGTTCATTTAATTTGGCTAAAGCCATTAAAGAGCCAGTTTCAACTTTATGTTAAAATTCTTAAGAACAAGCTGCTTTATGTATCATAAACATTTAAAAAGTAGTAGTTACCTGTGTTCTGTAATTAAAGAGCAGGAATATGAACACATGGGAATCTTCTGATTGGTTAAGAGAAACATATGAAGTTATATTTCAGACAGAAAACGTTCCTCTAACTTCACTCTGACAGTTTTCTCTGCTCTGAGTGCTGACCTCAGATCTGTGCAGCACCTCCGGGTCTGAGCCTGAGAGTCGACCAGGAGCCAAACTCCCCCCCCCCCCACGGCCACTCACCGGCTAATGAAGCAAGAGAGAGCTCAGCTGGAGACTGAGGCTTCAAACTGCAACACACACACACACACACACACACACACACACACACACACACACACACACACACACATACACATACACACACACATACACATATATATATATATATATATATATATATTTAATAGCGGTGTGTGTAGGTCAGGTGTCGGTGCTCAGCTGTCACTTGCTGCTCTTCTCCTCTGTATGATTGTTTTTTTTAAACCACACATCCACCTGTGTGCTCGGAGTCAGTGGAGCTGTTATCTCCTCGCTGCGTCTCCTCGCTGCGTCTCCTCGCTGCGTCTCCTCGCTGCGCCTCCTCGCCGGCCGTGAGGAGACGCAGTGAGGAGACGCAGTGAGGAGGTCGGAGCCGAGGAGCTGAACATCGGTGCTGTGCATGTTCTACATTCACCAAACAATCCCTTCCACTGAAGACAGGGAGTGAAGATCTCCTGAGGCCGACTGAGGCTGTCAGAGCAGAACATCATCTCCAGGTGTCCACATACTTTTGGCCCTGACGCACAGATGTCATTAGATAAAGGAGGGGATGGGGGGGGGGGGGGGGTAGTGCAGAGTAAAGTAAACGCTGATGCAGTTGATGAACGTCTGAGCCTCTTCGATCGAAGCTGGAACAACAGATAAAAAACCAGCTGAACTCTGATGACTCTGCGTTTCCACCTAATCCAGGGGATCTGAACTTTCTCAGCCTGAACAGCAGGAACTTTTATTTTGTCTTATCGATTACAAACTGTAAAACTGACTCACTTCTTTCTCCGGCTGCTTTGTTGATTATAGTTATTTCATATTAGTAGTTCACAGGATCATGAAATGGAAATATTTGAGACCAGAACCTTTTTCTTTAGCTGTTTTGTGCATTAACTCAGCTTCAGTTTTAAATTCTCTAGTTTTCATGAAACATATTTAATTTCCCTGATATCGTGAAGACGAGCGTCAACACACGTGAACCAGGAGTCAAGATGAATCTGAAAGGTTATGAGATCATAACTGAAGAGGATTTGATTCCCTCTCATCTCTCCAGGACTCCACTTGAAGAGGATTATTACTGTTGAACTTATCGAGGATGTAAAAAGCTCAGTCGCGTCTCAAGCCTCTTGTTTGACTCTTAAATCCAAACTGGTTTGATCAGAAGACACTGAAATGATCCTCGTTCCCTCCGGAGGTGATGAGGATCATGTGACCCTGTGTCTCCAGCTCAGAGACTGAAGTGTCACCGACTGACGACCCTCATCGGTCAGACTCTCGCTCGTCCACCTCGTCCTCCTCGGCTGAAAGGGACAAATCAGGACACGTGTCAGCGGCTGATTCAGGGACGTGTCAGAGACGTGTTAGTTCACCGTGACGAGGTCGTGGAGACGTGTCCCGGTTCAGCAAACAGAGAAGGAGGAGGAGAGGATTATTAACTGTGTTAGAACCTAATGACACGAGGAAGAGGAGCAGAGAGAGGTCGGAGGTCAGAAAGTTGTTGGTTCAAATTCCAGTCGATACCTGAACCTCCAGCCTCAGACAACTGGGACTTCACTATGTTTCTCTCTCTCTCTCTCTCTCTCTCTCTCTCTCTCTCTCTCTCTCTCTCTCTCTCACTCTCACTCTCTCTCTCTCTCTCTCCTTTTACTCTGCTTTAATATCTGCTCAGAAAAACCCACACTCATCCCTCTCCCCCCCCAAGTGTTTGATCAGATCTACGTGGACTCGTCCTCGTGGGACTGGTTCATTGATCTAGGGTCTTTGTCAGAGAGTCCAGCTTGTTTTGATGCCCTCGATGGTCCTGATGGTCTCCATGGTCCCGATGGTCTCGATGGCCTCGATGATCTTGATACCATCGATGGCCTTGATGGTCTGGATGGTCTTGATGGCCTCGATGGTCTCGCTGGTCTCTGTGGCCTCGATGGTCTCCATGGTCTGCATGGTCTTGATGGTCTCGATGGTCTCGCTTGTTTTGATGGCCTCGATGGTCTTGATGGTCTCGATGGTCTCGATGTCTCGCTGGCCTTGATGGTCTTGATGGTCCTGATGGTCTCGCTGGTATCGATGGACTCGATGGTCTTGATGGTCCTGATGGTCTCGCTGGTATCGATGGTCTTGATGGTCTTGATGGTCCTGATGGTCTCGAAGCCATCGATGGCCTCAATGGTCTCAATGGACTCGATGGTCTTGATGGTCTTGATGGTCTTGATGGTCTTGATGGTCCTGATGGTCTCGCTGGTATCGATGGCCTCGATGGTCCCGATGGTCTCGATGGTCCCGATGGTCCCGATGGTCTCGCTGGTATCGATGGTCTTGATGGTCCTGATGGTCTCGCTGGTATCGATGGTCTTGATGGTCCTGATTGTCTCGCTGGTATCGATGGTCTTGATGGTCTTGATGGTCTCGATGGTCCTGATGGTCTCGCTGGTATCGATGGTCTTGATGGTCCTGATGGTCTCGCTGGTCTCGCTGGTCTTGATGGTCTTGATGGTCTCGATGGTCTTGATGGTCTTGATGGTCTTGATGGTCTCGCTGGTCTCGATGGTCTTGCTGGTCTCGATGGTCTCGATGGTCTTGATGGTCTTGATGGTCCTGATGGTCTCGTGCTCAGTAAAGTCGATGACTCAGCGTCTGTAACGATTGAATCCGTCTTTCTGTCTCTTTTCTGTTTAACCTTCATCAGATTCTCTCATTTCTTCTCTTTCATCATTTGACACAGATTCTACTTCATTAGTCAATAAACCACTTGAACAGATTCTCAGGTTTTTTATTTACCTTCAGGAAACAGTTTCTGATGATTTCCTGAATTAACTCTGTGAACAGCAACGAGGCGTCTCCGGTGTTTCCTGCGTCTCGAGGGTTTCGTGGTTCACCTCAGATCACGTGAGCAGATTCCTGTTCGTGGTTCAGGAGCTACGTGAACTCTCTGGACTCTGAACACGTGTTCTTAATGAACCTGATCATCAGCCCGAAGGCTCCTGGACAAAAGGAGGATTAACTCGACAAGAGGATTAAATCACAGTTAATTGTGGGTCAGTGATGACGACTGCTCGTGGTCCGACCCGGAGTCGACTTAACACTGAGCTCAGGTGCTTGATTAGAAAACAAGTGGTTGAACAGAGAGAATCTTCCACTGACACACGTCCATTCTCATTATGAAGAGTTCACAGCTCAGCCTTCGATGTCTAACATGGATTTTTTTTTACCTTTTTGTGAATAATAGTGATCATAACCTTTTATCGTTCAGCTTTTATGTTCTTGGGGTAAAGTGGCAGATTTCCTTGTGAACTTCTGAATGACTTCTCCTAGGATTGAAATGAATCATCCTTTAAAGTCTCGTAATGTTTAATAAGCTCCACAGTTAAAACGAGAGCTTTTATTAATGGAAGTTCTGCCTCAGATATTTGATCAGAAGATTTTTCACAGCGTTAATGTGATGACCTGTTTTTGTGTGTTTACTGGACTCGGGGTTAAAACAGCAGCTTCTCAGAGGATGTTTTGAATTATGATCCTTGATTCACAATCTGAGGTTTAAATGAACAAGACGATTTGGTGTTGATGATATTTACTGAGTTTACATCCCGGTTGTAAACTCCTACACACAGAACTCACCTCCTCAGAATATCAGAACAAACTAACGAGCTCAGCTGAGACGTTCAGATCAAATTAAAGAAGAACTGAGAATTAAAAATGACTCAGTGGAAACAGCAGCTGCAGTTTTACACATTTCTTATCTCTTAAATCCACCTGTGCTGCAACATGCATATTATTATCTTTTATATAAGCTCTTTTCATGTCCTCTCCCTAAACGTCTTTTCCTCAAATCTTTCTGGGGTCAGATCCCGATTCTGGATCCGGACCTGAAGGATTAACGAGTCCGTACGTTTCTCTGAGTCCAGAGCGGAAAGACGAGTTAATAAAAAAGAATCACACACGAATTACATTTAAAAATAAAAGTTTAATTACTAGATTAACTTCTCCTTTGTGTGTGAGTGTGTGTGTGTGTGTGTGTGTGTGTCTGTGTAATCCCTTGAACCGGGTTAATTAATCTTCTGTATTAGCTCTTTCTGTCTCTGTGAAGTGATTTTGTTTGAAGTGGATCAGTTATTACTACATAGACTTCATTAGAATATAAGGAGCCGTACATCATTCTATTATTCTATCCGTTTCTGTCATTCTCCATCTGTCCATCCGTCTGAATGTGATCCTCATCTGACTCTAAACCTCTTTAATCAAAGAGTGGCAGGTTTACACAGATTCTTTAAACGTGGGTAAACCTGCAAAAAGGAAAAGACGATGACTATTTTCCCCGTGTCAGTATCGGAGTGTCACTTCCTGTTAATTCATGATGTCACATCCTACTTGTCGAGGGCAGCTCTCACCTTCGTGATTTGATTCAGGATTTCACGTGTGTCTCCCCGGCCTCCGTGATAAACAATTCATTCTGCGTTAAAACCTACTTTCTATTTAAACTCTTCTTCAGCCACAATGACTTAATATACACCCGGGGGGGGGGGTTTATTTTGCTTATTTATTTCCGTTTCTTCTTCTTATCTAATAAAAGCCACAGTAGTAATTTCTCAAATAAAAGAACAAAACAAGTGACTGATGATATTAATTTGAATTGAATCCTCTGTGTTTCCTCTAATCTGCTCCGGGACCTCGGAGCAGAATAAAGACCAAACACAAACAATCAAACGCATCATAATTCGAATATGAACACGAGTTTTACCCTTTAACTCAATCCACTGAGTTATCAAACCACTTTGAAGGATTCTGGAATAAATATATTCAACGTTCAGGATTCAGTCGCACAATAGAGCCGCTTGATAAAGACAAACTAAATGTTGTTTGTGAAATATGTATTTGTTAGTAGGATGAGCCCCGAGAGACGAAGCGTCCAGTGTTCAGCTCAGTTATATTCAAATAGAAAACATGAAACAACACATCAGCACGACTCACAGACAAAAGGATCTCAGCCCCCACGATGCAAATACATTCAGTGAATTTAAAACACAACAAGCTTGTTTCTGCACGTTGGAAAACAAGTTCCATCCTGAAGAGAAAAGACTGAAGTTGACAAACAATCAACACAATCATGAGCCGGGAAATCACAAAGTCACAATCAGGAGAAACTGAACTTAAGCTTCAGGAACAGTTTGGAGCCCAAGACTCGAGCTGCTGTGGGGATTTGATCCATAAATGATTGACACATGTAGAAGAGCAGATGTTTGGTTCCACCACCAAGGCCCCAGCTCGTAGAGTGAGGAGGTTCCTCGTGGTCCAGCAGCAGCTCTTCATCTCGTTCCAGACGCATCAAGGTGCTTTAATCTGAATTTCTTTAAATTAATTGAAGAAAAAACCTTGATTCTGTCTTTTTACGAGCTCATGAATATGAAAAGTGTTTTCCGTGGCTGAGGCTCAGGAAGGTAATGACCTGACCCACAGCTCAGCTCGGATCCTGACGGGTAAACAACTCTTCAGTGGGAGGAGCTGAGACGTTTAACACAGATGGACTTTGGTTTTCCTCCTTTTGATCTGGACTCAGCTCAGCAGCAGGCTTGTTCACCCGAGTGTTCGATGCCGACCCACTGCAGCCTTCATCACCGGACCCAGCCTGGTTTCTGGTTTCTGCTTTTGATCTGCTCCTTTCTCCTCGGCCGTCACGTGAGGAGGTGACAGACATGTGGACCTGGTGGAGGTCGGCGAGGAGTCGAGTCGCCTTCGTGGCCCAAAATGACCACGAGGCTCCAGCAGCTGAATGCTGCTGGTTGTTCTGCTGCAGGAGGAAACTGGGACGTGGCCTCAGGAGACCAGTTCTCTGCAGAACCAACCAGTGAGCAGCAGCTTCATCTCTACATCTCAGTGTGAACCCGTCTGCTCTGCATCCAGAGGACCAGTGACCCCGACTGGTTGTGGCGCTCGCTCCCCTGCATGAGCGGTGTTGGTGTAATTACAGAGCGATTACCAGAGGCACTCTCCATCTCATTAGAGCTCATCAGAGGCTCCGCAGCTCGTTCCACCTGTTAAAGGTCAAACTTCAGTGTGAATCATAAATCAACATCATTTCCACAGCTCCCAGTCAGAGGTCTGAAAATATATCATCTGTGTGTGAGGCCCTGAGAGCCAGTGAGGAGGAGGAGGAGGAGGAGGAGGAGGAGGAGGAGGAGGAGGAGGAGGAGGAGGAGGAGGAGGAGGAGGAGGAGGAGGAGGAGGAGGAGGAGGAGGAGGAGGAGGAGGAGGAGGAGGAGGAGGAGGAGGAGGAGGAGGAGGAGGTCCCAGATTCATCAGCTCTGTCACTCCAGAGTTCAGGTCGACTGACGCCTGGTCGACTGACACAGGTCGACTGACACAGGTCGACTGACGCCTGGTCGACTGACACAGGTGGACTGACACCAGGTCGACTGACGCCTGGTGGACTGACACCTGGTTGACTGACGTTGGTTCGGCCAAAACCAAAGCAGTTGTTGAAGCAGGGAGCTTGACGGGGGGGGGGGGGGGGGGGGGGGGGGGGGGGGGGTGAGGAGAAACAGATGGTGCAGCGAAGGAGTGATTTCATCTGACAAAATGAAAAGAGAAGCGAGCAGAAGGAGAAGAGAGGAGGAGGGAGGAGGACGCAGAGAAGGAAGGGATAAACAGACGGAGGAATAAGAGTGCAAACGGAGAGAGAGAGCAGAATGAAGACGTTACATAAAGACTCAGCTGCTGGTTAATGAGATTCGCTCGGCGGAGAGAGAGAGACGTTCTCGTCCGTCTCTCACGTCCTCGTTGTTCTGCGCCGCTCTGTCACAGATCTGAGATCTGTGACAGAGCGGCGCAGCGTTCAGACGCCGCTCTGTCACCTGACCTCCCTCCGCCGCCTCCTCGCTCGCCCCTGGTGTCAGAGTTCTGCTGTTAAGTGGGAGCAGTAACTGGTTTGACAGGCGTCCACCAGTGGTAATGAGCAGCACCAGCTCCTTGGTTTAGTATCTGAGGCCCAGACAGCGTTTATTAATATCAATTCAGTTTTATAAACTTTTTAATGATAACACTTAAATCGCTGGATGTCCTCACTTCACCTCCTGCCGCCGACATCTTAGTGTTTAACTGGTTTATAAAGAGAGATTAAAAAGACCAGAAGAGACAGTTCACACAGAGACAAACACTGGGCTGAGGGGTTGTCGGTTTAAATCCTCTGGTTTTTACGCACATTTTAAATTTAAGCTGGAAATTTGTATTAAAAAATAGTTTATATCTGATTTAGTGGATAAACAGTTTCTGGTGATTCATGTTTGAAAACATCAAAACAAAGCTAAACTTTTACAGAATTATTTCCAGAGCCCAAAGTGAATTCTTTAAATAGAAATTTGTGTTTGATATTTGTAGATATTTGCAGAATAAGCGTCACATGCTGTAGAAACTGGAGCCATGAATTAATTAACATAAATGATGAATTGATACTAATTATTTCTGATGTGATTGACAGGTTGGTTGATTGTTTAATTCTGTCAACTTCGTGTGGTTTGGACA
>NC_070647.1:18022773-18054483 GCF_947347685.1 Pleuronectes platessa | reverse complement strand
CTCTCAGAGTAATTCTAGTTTTGTCCAAATGTGCAATTTTGCTAATTAACTAATTGTGTAATTTGAGAGGAAGTCCCCTGATTCTGTTTGATTAAGTGTGTGTGTGTGTGTGTGTGTGTGTGTGTGTGTGTGTGTGTGTGTGTGTGTGTGTGTATTGTCTGTCTTTACCCAGGAGTTAGCCATGTCCCATGAAGCGTGATCAGTCGAGTTCTTGTATAAACAAACTGTTTATCGGACTCACAGATCAGACAAAACCAGATATTAGACAGTTACACTAATATCGATAAACAGAACAACAGATTAGTCTGTCCCCACTAAACCGGTTCAGTTGCATCTACCAAGGACAGCGCCCCCTGGTGACTGGTGGCAGTACATCTCCATATTAGCAGATGAATCAAACTAAAAAATCAAAGTAGACGTTGAATTAATATTTCTCAAAGATGGTTTCTTATAATTATAAATATGTCCATATGGATATATCTATCATACCCTCTTAGTCATCAACACTTCTGCATTTTCTGATGATTATTATAACTTAATATCTTTTGAAACTAAAGTTTAACTTAATGTGATCATTAAAACCACATCTACTTCATAAACAACTTAAATCCGTGTATTACACTGAGCCACATTGGGCCAAGAATTAGCCACATCCCAAAAGATACTGTTAATTTAAAGAAGAAAAAAGAGGTTCCTGTTCATTCTGTTCATTAACGACTAAAACTCAATAAGCCACGAATTCCGTTGCTTAACAAGATGGAGGTTCATTAAATCCAAATCTCTACAGTAAACACTGGAATCCATGAATTAGACTGATCCGCACTTCTCCGGATTTACCCTGATCCCCGGGGTGATTTAGACAGAGCTCGTTAAAGCTCAACATGTTTGTAGATGTCGATTAAAATCCTGAAAACTGAAGAGAAGAGCAGGAGAGGGAGGAAGAGGAGTAATGGAAGGGAACGAGAGGAGGAAAGAGAACAAGGGGAGGAAACAGGTGGAGGAAATAAGGAAAGGAAACAAGGAGATAAACGAGTTATGAAAATAGGGGATGAAAGGGAGGAAGAATAAACAGAGGAAAGAAGAGAAGTGGAGATGAGACATAAGGGAGAAAGTAAACGGACCAAAAGGAATTAAAACAAAGATTAAACAAACAAATCACACAACTGAACCTTTGTTTACAGAAACAACTGTTCAGATAAATGTGACTTTGTCGAGACTGATAAAAAGAACAAATGTTTGTATTGTTTTAGGAGAAGCAACGATTCCTGACGGACGTCCTCCACGAGGTGATGCTATTGGACGGCTTGAGCTCCTCCCACCCCATCTCCCAGGAGGTGGAACAGGCGGCGGACATCAACCGAGTCTTCGACTGGATCGCGTACAAAAAGGTACGAAAAATAACACAAAGACGTACGACTCACCCTCGTGAAATGATTCAATTCATCCTCGAGGCTGTTGGAACGTTTGTGGCAAATTTTAGGTGATTTTTTAAATGTGTTGAATAAATATCGCAATCGCAAGGCAAACAAAAATCACCAGATTCTAATCAGGTCAGTCTTGATTCTTAGTTAACGATAGTTTCTTTCTTCCAAATGTCACTGGTGCAGAAGCATAAAAATAGTAAGTAGTACCAGGAACATCCACAAGGGGAGCCCCGTCCACAAACTAGCAACGCAAACGTTTTATTTCAATGAAGTTATTTTACAGAAGCTAAGTGGCTCCTCTAAGTGAAATGTATGTGTCCTCCTGAACTTATTAATCTTCTGTGGCTGAATGAGGCAACACAATGAGAACAATATGCATCATCAACGATAACATCACAAAATACTACGTACAAACAAACCCCGGTGCCGAGTTTCCACTCTGAGTTTTCCCCATGTGCGTAAACACTTTAACATTCTTTCCAAAACAGAGAAAAACTTATTCCAATTACCTGCAGCACAGAAAGTGGAGCCGGTGCCAGGACACAGCAGAAAGGATCCGAATGCAGAAACCAGAGGCAGCGCTAACAGCTCCGTGAATTTATTTACACACAGACACACAAAGCTTCACGGGGAGGACGAGGCAGGCGAGGGTCGAAGCAGGAGGAAGCAATCCAACAGGCGAGGATCCAGATATACACAGGCAGGAAGCCAGAGTCCAATCAACAGGGAGGAGAAGGGGCCCGGGGGGGGGGGGGGGGGGGGGGGGACGAGGGACCTCGAAGATTGAAAACATGACGGAGGAGAGAGGGAACAGAGTGAAGAGGGGAAGACAGAGGAGTGGAGGATCTGTTAAACCACAATCAGCAGGGAAACGTGTGTGAATAAAAAAGGGTTATGGAGCCTTTATGATATTTCCCAGGGTGCATCATGTTCGACCTCTCACCTCGTTGTCTTAATAAATTAGTGCAGTCACCTGTTTGTCACGTTTCCATCACTGCCAATCAGAGCCCTATCTGGGGTTGTTTGAACTAATTTCCATTAGGCTAAGCTAAGCTAAGCTAAGCTAACTTGCTTGTCTGGGTTCAAACAAAACAAAGACATATTTTTGGTGATTGTGATTCGATCAATCAAACCTGTTCCACGGATGTTGTGACCAAACCAGGTGAGGTAGAAGCAACTAGCAGCGTTAGCATCGTTAGCATCGTTAGCAGCGTTAGCAGCGTTAGCATCGTTAGCAGTGTTAGCAGTGTTAGCATCGTTAGCAGCGGAAACTAGTAACGCACAATTCATTTCCTCAAAGAACAACAATGTCACGACAGTTTGACAGTGCACAAATTCACGCAAAAATCTCTGATCCACTGGACCTGATTTATTTATGAGTGTTTTACCTGCTGTTGTGTTTAAAAGTGTGTTTCTCTGGGCCGCCTGCAGGGGGCAGCGCTGATCCGGATGCTGGCGAACGTGATGGGCCAGCCGCTGTTCCAAAAGGGCCTCAACGTAAGTGTCATGGGTTCGAGTGTCGAGTGGGTCCAGGTTCTCTGAGGGCCACAGGGAAAAGCTGCAGTTTGTGTGTGTTTGTGTGTGTTTGTGTGTGTTTGTGTGTTGTCATATTGTGGCTACACACTGACTGGAACACACTGAACTCAGATTGGCAGCAAATGAGCAGATTTGGCTGCAGGGCGAGTTTGAGAGGATGTTTTTTACTTGTGGAATCAGAACTGTACAAAATGTTCTTCGTCTTCGTCTTCTGCGTGTACGCCTCCTCTTCTTCATCCAGCTTCATGTCCGTCACGTGTTAGAAACCTCGTCCACACGTCCACTCTCTCTCTCTCTGTGAAGCTTCCAGACGTTTACCTGCTGCAGGAGAAGTTCTAGTTTAACGTTCGGACTCGGACTCGGACGTTTGCGCTCAGCTCTGAAAACAGCTTCATCGTGACAGCAGCTAAACATGAAGTGAGGAAACTTCAGTGTGATGAGGAACCATCAGTTTGTTGTGTTGTGTTTCAGTTTATTCTGGGACTCGTTCAAAGAGGAGCTCAGCGCCGGCTGCAACACAAAGTGATGACACATGAATCAGAGCACAAAGAGAAAATGCAGAGAAACTCGGGAATAACTGAACGTGGAAAATGTTCCTGTTTTATTAAAGCAGAGCAGTCATGAGTTAATTTAACTGCATTAACCACAGACAGACTGAGCTGCATTATTCATCACAGACGGCTGCTAACAGCTTCTCTGCTGCTTAGTGTTGACGTCTCCGGAACATCACTGACACACAATCTGAGAGAATCCACTCGGGTCAGTAGAGAAACTGCTTTTATCAGCAAAACGGCAAGAGGATCAGTCTGGAGTTGAAATCAAGATGATGTCATCACATGTGTAAGTGGGTTAAACGCTGGTTGTATTCAGAAAGAGCAGTTATGGAAATAATCCTCCACAAAAACACAGAGTCCTGGTTTCACTGCAGCAGCCGTCAGTGACCTGAAACAGGCCGGGAACCAGAGGCTATATAAAACTCTGCTGATGCAGCAATGCACTGTACGGTGTGTGTTTGTGTGTGTGTGTGGGGTGTGTGTGTGCACATTACACATACAATGCACTGAACTACCTAATAAGAACATTTGTTTCAGACGTCAGCTGCATATAAAAACTCTTTTCTCATTTTTCAAGCCTTTATTCTGCAGAAAAAGAAGAAAAAAGGTTTTTAAACTGATTCTGCTTCATTTCTTCGCTTGAATCAGATACTTAGAGAAAAATATGACTCATAACAAACCGTAAAAAACATCAGATGATGAGTCTCACTCTGATAATCGGTGGTATGACAGGTGCTTCACTGTGAATCATTGAATCCAAACAAAGACGATAACTGCAGCTGAAGTTTTAAAGTTTTAAAATGTCTCTGATTCCGTTCACGTGGATTTTAATCCGCAAAGTGAACTGCTTGTATTTTCTGTTTAATTCAGTCTTAATCAGTAGAATGAACACAAAGTACTTTGACCTTGATACTGTACTTACTGTACTACAGGTACATTTTCATGTATCTGTACTGCACTCAAGTATATTTCTTTACACTTTTACTCCACAACATAAATCAGCAAATCTCTCTCTGGTTCCACTGAACGTTCGTTATCAGTGGAAACTGTTTGGTTTAAGTTTATCACACCGTTAAACTGTGTGTGTGTGTTTATCTCTGTTCACGTCAGCTGGAGACAAGGTGACACACACAGACAACACACACACACAACACACACACACAAACACACACACACACAGACTTTGTTGTTATCATGTGTGTCATCTTGTTCCAATAAAGAGTTTCTTCTTTCCTTATCAGCGTCCCTTCACACAACGACAACTGACTGTTAGTGAGGAACACACACAGAGAGACACACACACACAGACACACACTCTCTGTTGGTGCTCCGTCTTATCTTCCTCTTCTCTCCCTCCTCTTTCTTGTGGCGTTACGAGCTGAACCGACCTCCTGAAGCTGTGACTCTCGCTCCGTCCTCTGCTCGGGGGAATGAGTTTTCTTCTTCTTGTCCTCGTGACGCTGGAGACACACGGAGATCAAACCCGACGCCGCCGTCAGCAGCGGATCGCCACCGCGCCGCTAAGCCTCCCTTTGAACCGGCACACTCTCTCCAGGAGCTTGTCACTCTTCACTTTGTTCGTTAGCTCTGGAAATATAGAAACTCCGAGCGAGGAGCGAGTCCAAAGCTCTTTGGAGTCGACACAGAAGATGAGTTCTGCACGAGGCCGGTTCCTCGTGTCCATCATGTTCGATTCCACGGTTTCAAACAGTCACAGACTCTGTCACTCGCTCAGGAGATTATATTCCTCTGGTTACTAAACCTGATTTCCACCAAACACCATTCAAATATATGAGAAGAATCCATTTACTTTGAATATAGAATCAGATTGAATCAAATTTTCAAACCACTTATATTTATCCTGTAAGAATTAAATATGATGTTCTCGTGTGGTTCAGTCAGTTTCCTCTTATACTTAATGTCATCATGAGACTGGACTCCCATCAGGTGCAATGCATGATGGGAGTTTGTCCAGATGCTGCGGGTCGTGTGCAGAGTCTACCTGCTGATGTCACTTCCTGTCACGTGGTGCGTTCAGGCTCCTCCTGACCTGTCGTCTGTTGTTGTTGTTTTCCAGGACTACCTGCTGAGTCACATGTACAGCAACGCAGCCAGAGACGACCTGTGGAACAAACTCACTCAGGTAACGTCGGTGCCTTGCTCAAGGGCAAGGATTCAAACCTGTATCTCTTCCTCATTCATTGTCCTGGGGTAAAAAATATAATCCAGACTGAGGCTGGTAATTATTTAACCGATCTGTTCTAATGAAGAGTTTGGAGACGCTCGTTAAGATCGACTCATCGAGAGGGGGGGGGGGGGGGGAGGGGGGGGCTTGTTTGCTTCACTGTGAGATTGTTGCTTTAATTAGCTTCTTCGTTAGCGCTGTTCGTTATATTTAATTAGCTGCCATCCAATCAGATCTGTAATTAACAGGAAGTCTTCAGGTGATTTAAAGATGAAATATTGACGAAGCTCTTTCCAGGTTATTGATGAAGTGTTGAGATAACAGCCTCATTAATAATGTAACCAATCATTGATCAATTAGTGTGAATGATTATCAGTCTTTAATTGTTTATGTGTGATTGGTCCAGGCCATGCGTTCTGATGGGCAGGACATTAACATCGGACAGATGATGGACAGGTGGACTCTACAAATGGGATACCCCGTCATCACCATCACCAAGAACCAATCAGAGCAGCTGCCCACTCATTACATCAGCGTGAGCCAGGAGCACTTCCTGTATGGACAGGAAGCCAGGAGCAACAACAGGTGAGTGTGAAACTCTGAAGCAGCTCGGAAGGCAAAACATATATACAATATTTGAATAGCTGTATATTATATTTACCATATAGATCTGGTCACCTGTGATGTATAGTCCATTGGACATTCCTCAGTCTATCAACAAATCTCAAACCACAGAGTCAGAAGTTGTCGATAACTTTCTGTGCCAGTTGCTCTTGTGGTTAAACCGCAGGTTGAACAGGTCACGACTTCAGGGACCCGAGTTTAATTTGACATCAAACAGGAATCGACCACGGAACAGAAAACCCACAGTGAGGACGAGTGTCTGAACAGAAGCAGAACAAACTGAGAGGAACCGAGGAGCTGAGGAGCTGAGGAACACTTATCACATTCAGGGGGGGGGTTGTTTGTTTCGGCATCAAACCGCCGTGACGTCCCCTGTTGGGTTTGAGTGCTGCTGTTCTGAAGCCTCAGTTTGTTCCCCGCCATCTTGTTTTTACAAACCAGAAGTGACCATTTTGGGGGGAGGAGCCTGACGGAGAGCTTGGGGACAGTTGCCTCCTGCTGGTCAGAGAGAGAAGACGGGTTTTTAGATACTTCTGCATTGGATTCACTGACTGGACCCGGAGTCTACGTCTGACCTCTTGACCTCAGCTTCACCGTTGTGTTTTCTGCGTGACTCTCGTCGGACCCCCTCGGTTGTGAACGGCGCCCCCTGCAGCTCGGTCTCACTCTGAACACCAGCTCCGTCCTCTTCACGGTCGCGCTGCAAATTTTCTCCTGAAAAATCACTTTTCCAGTTTTCGTCAGTTTCTTCACCTCCTTTTTCATCATTTGTGTTTCATCCATATTTGATCCACGAGATGTTTTATTCACATTCTTCACAACCTCTGGAGTTTATTCTCTTCCCTGTTTTATCGACCCACTTTCTCCTGCATCAATATTTCACCAGTTCTTTTCCTCCTTTTCTTTACCTGTTGTTCTCGTCTTTTCTTTCTCTCTTTGCTTTCTGACATGTTTTTGTTCTGTGACTGACGTTTACATCCCTCTGACCTGCTCTGTGCCTCAAAGTTTCTTTACCTTGTTTATTTTGTATTAATTCATGTTCCTCTCCTCCTCCTCCTCCTCCTCCTCCGCCTCCTCCTCTGTTCTTCTCCTTCTTTCATCCTCAGTCTTTCGTGTTGCTCTCGAGCTCCTCGGCTCAGAGTCGCTCCCGGGGTCTTGTCAGTTGATGAACCCGAGCCGTTTGTTTTTAAGGTGGAGTTGAAGTCTTTGTTTGTTGCTCTTGTTTGGTCTCGCGAGGCTGCGTTCACACGTCAGAGAAACAGACTCGTTGTGTTTTGAGTGTGAGTCGTCGTCTCGGCTGAACGTTGCATCGAATCAGAGGCCGACGCCGCTGTTTGATCCCGAGGAGCCGCGTACAGAGGCGCAGCGGCGTCCCACAGTGAAACACACGCTGTCGACTCAAACTGCGGGAGAGATCACGGGCTTCGTAGAAACAAACTGAGAAATCTACAGTAATGAACAGAAACATCAGTGGACGTGTGAACACTCTGAGTGGAGCTGACAGTTCACCAGTGTTCAGATCACGTCTTTGAGATGAAACCTGCTCAGTGTGATCATCACTGCTCTGAGTCAAACTGAGGATTAATTATTAATTTGTGTTAAATAAACTGATGCTTTATGAACATTTAGATTATAATATATTAGTTTGTAAAATAAACAGAAGCTTGAACTTTTGATTTAAATCTAATTTATCTTGTTGAGTTCAAGTTGTTGTGTCGAGTGAATATTTTGTTTAATCAGTAAAAGTTAGAAATGTATTTTAGTTTATTGCACTTTAATCAGCTGAGGGGCCACGTCCAGTTCATCAGTGATGAATCAGTATCAACATTACAAACGAGACAGGAAGTGAGTGAGAGTGATGGAAAATAACATTCAGCAAACGTCCCCAAATTAAACTAAAAGTAAATATTTACTCTTCAGTGTCGTCTTTAAAGTTTCTGAGATATTTAGCATCTGAAGTTCAGAGTGATAAACACGACACCAGGAGAGTTCAGGGTGAGGTTATTTTCACACCTTCTTTGGTTCAGACACCAGCTCCTAACTTCCTGTTTAATTAATACTTCAAGTTGAACCGATTATCAATCTGATTAATAACTAGGAACCAATCGTTTGCTCCTAAACGTCTGACGGAGTCGTTTCTTCTCTTGTGGGAAAAGAAGCTTTTTTATAAAAGTTAAAGTAAAAGAACGTCTCTCTTCAAACTTTCTGTTTGACTTCAGCTGTTAAGGTGACATTTTAAAGATCACACTTTCCTTTTTGTCAAACACTTTACATTCTCCTCTTCTTCCTCCTCCTTGTTCTGTTTGAGATTCTCTTTTTTTTTACTATCGTCAAACAGCCACAGACGGAGGAACAGAGTGCTTTTTAAAGAACTGAGGTGAGAGAGAGAGAGAAAGAGAGAGAGAGGGGGGGAGAGAGAGGGGGGGAGGAGGAGGAGAAGAAACAGAGGACGGCTGTAACGAGAAGGTCGAACTAATGATATTGGAAACAAATCCAACAGGAAGTCAGACTTTAAACACATCACAGCTCGTCAGTGTGAAACGAGGCTGCAGGTAAACAGAGATCACGTGGGGGGGTTCTGTTTGATTTAATGAGTTTTATGGTTAAACAGGACACTGATGAATTATTAATGAGTCGGCACAGAGGGTGTGAAGTTTATTTATGTCCTGTGTCATCGAACTGAAGCAAATGTCACAAAGATACAAACGAAATAATTAAAATCAAGAATAGAATTAATGCACTGGATTGAGACACAGCCTGTGTAGCTGTCACAGATGTATCTAGATATTAAGATAGACAGGGGAAAGCTGCAGTGTGTGTGTCTGTGTGTGTCTGCATGTGTGTGTCTGCATGTGTGTTTTCTAGTATTAATATAAGGTCAAGGTTAGACTGTCAGCAATGAATGGAAGTGAAAGCAATGTCCTAACAAGGATAGCTGAACAAGTGTGTGTGTTTCTAGCTCTGATGAATAAATCATTGACTCTGAGCAAACACACTCTCACACACACGCACACACACACACACACACACACACACACACACACACACATAGTCACACACACACACACATAGTTGTCTAAAATAAACATTCTTCATTCCAATCAAATATTAATGAACACATTTTGCTGGCCATGTTGCTCAGTGTGTGTGTGTGTGTGTGTGTGTGTGTGTGTGTGTGTAGCTGCCAATCACCTTGTTATAAATATCAGATTAAATATTCCGTTGCTAGGCAGTGGTATTGATCGAAGTTTGCCCACAGCGACAAATATGTATTACGGGCCTGGTAGATGGTCTTTATGTGGCTGATTGTGTTACAATGACCCCTACACACACACACACACACACACACTCACACTAATGACAGTAATAAATGAGCCTTTAAAGTGTTACCTTCTCTTTAGCTCCAACTAAAACCTCCGGAGACTCATTCTGACTCAATTGATTCATATTTTAATTAGAGTGGATTTTAATTACAGACAAACTCTCTCACACTCCAATCAATCCACTCATTTAAGGAGGAAATGTGTGTGTGTGTGTGTGTGTGTGTGTGCGTGTGTTCTTTTTCCAAACACAACTTTCCTCCTCTCTGTCTGTCGTCACGATGGTTTGTTATTAAACTAAAGAATCTGTATTCTGTCGCGTTCCTCAGAAATCATTTACCTCCTTAAATGTCAGCTGCTGCGTTTGAGCCGATGCCGTTCTGAGATCGTCTAATTGGTTTTTAAGAGGCTCCACGAGCCTGATGGGTTCGGTGGGAACCAGTCGGGCGGTAAAGCAGCGGCTACGCGTCTGAGCCGAGGAGAAGAAGAGAAGAAGAATCACTCGCTTCTGACTGGACGACTCGTTTAACCTCTCGCTCTCTGAGAAACACCCTGAGCCACTCGACTGATGTTCAACAGCTGCTGCAGCCATCACACGCCCTCTCTCTCTCCCTCTCTCTCTCTCTCTCCCTCTCTCTCTCCCTCTCTCTCTCTCCCCCTGTGACACAGCGAGTGTCGCTCGCTCCATTTACAGCCGACTGATGTTGAGTGATCATTCCTCTCTCTCTCCCTCTCTCTCTATCTGATAAGTGAGGCAATAAAACCTGATTTCATTCCTTTGACCGTCCCTGACATCTCTCTCTCTCTCTCACTCTCTCTCTCTCTCCCCCCCCCTCCCCCCCCTCTCTCTCCCCCCCCCCCCCCCCCCCCCCCACTCTCTCTGTAGTTTACAGTGGCAGGTCCCTCTGACGGTGGCTGTGGGGAACACGTCCACCATGAGTTCAGAGAGACTCCTCTGGATCAACAACAGGACAGGTACACATATTAATGATTATCAATCTCAATTACAGTTATGATCAGGATTTAATTATCTCATTAACTTTGACACAACAAACTCTTACATGAGTATTATCTTCTTCACCTGATCACAAGTTAATCATCTCGTTATGTGACATGTGATCTGAGGTTCTGTCTCATGAAGTTTCTTTCTGTCTGTCGGAACTGTCAACTCTTATAAATTTTTAAATAAAATAAAAGTATTTCTTTTAAGAATGTCGCTTCATCTGCTTCTGTTATTGTTGTTATTGGAAAAAGTAAAACTTAGTTCTTTGTTGATTTTCTGGAGGAACTCTCTTTCTACGTCTGGTTCTGTTGAATAAAACTTTTTGAAAATAAGAACAGATTAATATTCTGTCTCCGTCTGGAAAAACGAGCGATGCAGAGTTTGTTTTTGCAAAGTAGAGAAACAAATTAAATTATTACTCATTGGTCAGTTTCAAGAAAATTAAGCTTTTTTACACTTTGAGAATAGATTCTTAAGTTTTGTTCGACCTCAGTTTCCAGTTTTAACAGAGTAAACATGTAGTGTGGTATCATCTGAGTATCTGATGATTGGCTGACTCGTCTCTTTGATCTCAGAGACGCACAGGATTGGTCAGATGGACGACAGCACTTGGCTTCTTGGGAACATAAACCAGACCGGTTACTTCCGGGTGAACTACGACCTCCAGAACTGGAAACTGCTGATTCAGCAGCTCCACCACAACCCGGAGGTGAGACCCTCCCACCAACTCTTCTTCTCTTCTTCAGCTCTGGTTCTGTTTCTCGTTTTCATCCCGTCTCTCGTTTTTCTCTTTCCTCAGATCATCTCGGTGGGAAACAGGGCGGGGCTTATCGACGACGCCTTTAACCTGGCCCGGTGAGTCATCGCTTCTTCTTCTTCTTCTTCTTCTCTCGACCAGTTTGGGCTCAGTTGAACTTCCTGTTCCTCGTTCAGGCCTCATGCACACGGTGAAACAGAGATTGTGTAATAATGTGATGTGTACAACACGTCCTCGCTCACACGTACAGCTCCTCACAGTTCACTGTTAGAACCCCGAGGGAGAATTTAACAAAGGAACTTGAAAACCAACAGATTTTTAAACTCGTGAGATTTGATTCAGAGGAAGAAGGACGAGTTTTTGGCCTCGTCTGATTTAAGAGACGCCAAAATTCACAATCTACGTCAACGAGTATAGTATATACACACTGAACTGTGTGTGTGTGTGTGTGTGTGTGTGTGTGTGTGTGTGTGTATTATATGCACATAAACATCTGGTTTTCCTTTTTGTGCGTCTTTCTGATTGGTTCATGGCTCAGACATCTGGACGAGCAGCGAGGCCGATCCTCTGCGTCTGCTTGTGTCTCTCTGTTTCTGATAAGTCGTTTGTGTTTGTTGAACTCGACACACGTCTGTTTGTGTCTTTAATGGACTGACACATCTCAGAGTTGTCGTCATCTGCTCAACATGAATCAACAGAGTCACAGGTATCACGCCCTGTTTGTGAATTCAGTTCAGATTCTGTTCTTTCTCACATTCACATGCGTCTGCACCCGAGGCCTCAGACGCAGCTGGATTCCTCCACATCCACAGCCGGCGTGGCAGCTCAGCGGCTCGGGGGTTTACCAGCACACGCTTCTCCTCTCACACTGAAGTTTGCATTATTGTGTTGAAACGCGTGTGCACGTCTAGAGCGAGCAGCTTTTCACTAAGCTTCACTTTCACTGAAATCAGCCCAAACGCTTGTTTCCAGTCTGATTGAAAGTCCGTGGATCTCGTTTTTGAGGCACTTGGTGAAAACTCAGAGTTTTCTTTTAACGCTGCAGTGACGTGTGGGTTCATCGATGTTTTGGATTTTTAATAGAATATCTTTCACCTTTTCTGTCCGACTCATTACCTCAGTGTTTCTAAAACCTGCTGCTGAACTAATTGGACGCTCGAAAATCAATCAGTTTGAATTTGGCTGAGAAATGTCTCGAAAAACTTTCCTTTCTGCTCCAGCTTGAGTTCACTGGGTTTGAATTCAGGTCAGGATCCTACAATGGATGTGATTTTACAGCTGAGAGATTCCTGTGAGGCCGTTTATTGACTGAAAGTGATGGTGTCACTGAGGAATAAGATTGAGACTCTTTTTTTTTTATATTGTGAGTGGAAAATTATGGCTTAAATATCCAATTTCATATATTCTTCAGTTGTATCTAACAGCTGGAAAGTCGTCCTGTTCTCAGAGCTGCTTCTGTTTCGCTGCCTCGTGGCTCAGATCAGTTATTTGACAGATATTTGACAGGAGGACTCGTGCGTCGGTCAGACACTCGTCCACGAGTCGACTCCTTCCTCAGAAACTGAGGAGAGAGATTCAGAAAGCAGCCGGGCGAGTCGGCCTCTCGGTGATGAGTGAACGAGGCCTCAGCCGCAGAGGGCGGGAGCCGTGGAGGAGTGAGTGGTTTCTCATAATGACGTTTTCAGCCCGGAGCCTTCAGAGCTCTGTAACCAAAATCTACTCTGACACCGGCCCCATAACTCAATCTGCGCCTCCTTTCTCTCTCCTGTATCTCCCTCGCTCAGCCATCTGTTTTCTGTCATGCTGAATGAGCCGCGGCGCAGACAGCTGAGCTGCCGTCCTGCGTCTGAGGGCGAGCGCTGACGAGCGAGGAGCGAGGGAGCGAGGGAGCGAGGGAGCCTTCAGAAAGGGTTAACCCTAACCCTTCAGAAAGGGTTAACCCTAACCCTAACCCGGGTCTGAAACTGGATCAGGTTCAAACCTCAGAGAACGTTCCCTAACCACCCAGAGCTGGAATCTCAATGTTTGTGGGAAACAGGCGGACGACTGCTTCAGTTGAATCATCGGTTCAACTGTAAAGCATGAGAATCAGTTAAAGAAATAATTGACAATAATATATTTATACGATAGGATTATATGTGTATTTTTATACCTGGTTTGTGTTGTTGTTGTTAAATTGAGTCTGAAGCTTCCACCAAAGAACATAAGTGTTAACCACAACCTGTGAGGACTAATGTGACTTCACCCAATGTGGTTGATCGCTGTTGTGTTACTGGTTGTGTTTGTGTTTGTGGTTATGGTTGTGTTCCTGGTTGTGTATGTGGTTGTGTTCCTGGTTGTGTATGTGGTTGTGTTTGTGGTTGTTGTTATGGTTGTGTTTGTGGTTGTGTATGTGGTTGTGTTACTGGTTTTGTTCCTGGTTGTGTATGTGGTTGTGTTTGTGGTTGTTGTTATGGTTGTGTTCGTGGTTGTGTATGTGGTTGTGTTACTGGTTTTTTTCCTTGTTTTGTTACTGGTTGTGTTTGTGGTCGTTGTTATGGTTGTGTTCGTGGTGGTGTATGTGTTCCTGATCGTGGTTGTGTTAGTGGTTGTGTTCCTGGTGTTGTTCCTGGTTGTGTTAGTGGTTGTGTTAATAGTTGTGTTCGTGGTTGAGTTCCTGGTTGTGTTCCTGGTTTTGTTCATGGTTGTCTTCCTGGTTGTGTATGTGGTTGTGTTCCTGATCGTGGTTGTGTTAGTGGTTGTGTTCCTGGTGTTGTTCATGGTTGTGTTAGTGGTTGTGTTCATGGTTGTGTTAGTGGTTTTGTTCATGGTTGTGTTAGTGGTTGTGTTCCTGGTGTTGTTCATGGTTGTGTTAGTGGTTTTGTTCCTGGTTGTGTATGTGGTTGTGTTCCTGATCGTGGTTGTGTTAGTGGTTGTGTTCCTGGTGTTGTTCATGGTTGTGTTAGTGGTTGTGTTCATGGTTGTGTTAGTGGTTTTGTTCATGGTTGTGTTAGTGGTTGTGTTCCTGGTGTTGTTCATGGTTGTGTTAGTGGTTGTGTTCATGGTTGTGTTAGTGGTTTTGTTCATGGTTGTGTTAGTGGTTGTGTTCTTCCTCCTGCAGCTCACTCAGCAGAAACAAAAGGAAAATGTGCTGGTCAGGATTATTCCAGAGTGACAGCCCCCCCCCCCCCCCCCCCAGCAGCAGCAGCTTTATTTACAGAGATGTTATTTCAGCAGTTTTTTTTCTGATCACACTCTGAGAATTCATTTCACTCTGATTGATCTTTAACTCCACATTAATTCCACTGCAGCTGATTCTTCTTCTGTTTACAGTTCGATTGACTGAAGCTCGAGTAATCCACACAGCGCTAACTGCTTATTGGTGCGACTGTGACTTGATTGTGTGTCTGTGAGTGTGTGTGAGTGTGTGTGTGTGTGTGTTTGTGTGCGACTGTATGAGAGAACCTAGTTTAGCAGTAATAAATGACTGTGTCTCCCTGAGAGTGCGCTTCAACAGTGATGGATGTCGCCTCTTTGTGTGTGTGTGTGTGTGTGTGTGTGTGTGTGTGTGTGTGTGTGTGTGTGTGTGTGTGTGTGTGTGTGTGTGTGTGTGTGTGTGTGTGTGTGTGTGTGTGTCTGTGTGCAGGCGACCACAGCAGACCCTCGTTAGCTCTCCACTGAGCCTGGCTGATGGCTAATGGACAAACAATTAACTGGCCCTTAACGATGTTAACGAGTTAATGAGCTCAGTTCAAAGCTCTGTTAGCGCCCCCTATAGGCTGCAGCGCTCATTGCACACACGGTGGGAGAGTTGAACAGATAAAACAATCACAGTGATGATGAGATGATCTGAGGACCTCATCAGGACCGGGACAGAAAGTGAGATGTTCCTGATCATCTGGACCCGGTCTGAATGGTCCCTGGTCTGGTCCCAGGTCTGGTCCCAGGTCTGGTCCCAGGTCTGGTCCAGGTCTCAAGTGAACCAGAGAGGACTTCTGGTCTTAAAGTTGTTATTTGAAATTGCTGAAGCAACTGTTATTTGATATCTCGATGGTGATGAGTTAAAAACCCTATCGGTATAATCTGTGCAGTGAATAAGAAGCTAGCAGCTAATGTAGCTCAGTCTGAATACTGCAGGGAACAGCTAGCTTGGTTCCAGCTTCATTAATGCATTATATCTATCATTATATCTATTTTAGCACATTAAACATTAATTGTTGTTAATTGACGTCTGGACTCCTCTCGGGATGTTTCAGGAGCTTCAGTGTTTTTTTGGTTTCACAGACTTTGAGCTTCTTAACTTTGCAGAACTTTTGCATTCACAGAAAAACCTTCATAACAAGCCGGAGGAAAGAAACACTGACAAAACCAATTTTCATAGAATATTTGAAAGGTCGTTTCTTGCCTCTGTTTAGACAGAAGAGAGGAAACATAAAACAAATGTGAGGAGAGGTTTCCAGGCGGCTGCGGCTGGATGGATGATGGATGATCAGGTGATGGATGATGATGACGGATAAAACAAAAACAAAAAGAAAAAGAGAAAAGATCAATGGCTGGATGTGGCTGCCATGGTAACCAGCACCTCTCTCTCTCTCTCTCTCTCTCTCTCTCGCTCTACCTTCACGTTCAGTCCCATCAGTCGTTCACAGAGCTGTAAACAGGAAGTGTCTACAGGCTGGATGGATTATGGTAATAAGGGCCCAGGTGCCTGATGGGAATGGAGGTGAGTGCGTGGAGGTTGGTCGGCGTTTGATACGAGGCAGATTATGGAAATATGATGTTTCCGGAATTTATAGTTTTCTCCTGTGGCTGCTTAGAGACTTAGAGTCTTATCTGGAACAGATTAACTCTGTGTGGAGGTCTGTCTCCGTCCAACTGTCTCCGTCTCCGTGAGTCCACAAAAACACTGCAGGTGGAGAAGTGGAGCTGATCCTCATCCGATCTGATCCACTGCTGGAAACTGACCGGGATCTGAACCTGTGTCGTGTCCAGCTGAGCCTCAGACGGAGGAAACTGTGACGTTAAATACATCTTTGGACTTTTCTGTCCTTTTCTTATCACACTGATCTTATCAGGAGTGTTCATGTTTCTGATAAGAAGAACCCTCTGAGTTTAAATCACTTTCTCTGGGTCCGAGTCGAGCTGTGAACTCTGAAAAACTCTTTATAATACTATTTATATAGTAATGTTTCCAGTATTATCACACACACACACACACACACACACACACACACACACACACACCGTTCACAGCTGACAGACACAATTTAGAGCTCAGAGGACACTTTGGAATGTAGACTGGAGGAGCCAGGGATCAAACCACTGACCCTTTGGTTTGTAGATGACCCGCTCTACCTCCTGACCCTGAACTGTCCCGTGACTCTTTACTTCACTTACTCCTTCTCTTTTTCTTTTACGATTGAATCACTCAAATACAGACAGTTAAAGCTGCTGGTGCTGAGCGTCGGTTAAACTGACACGACTGTCGCCTGCGTCACATCGAGTCAGTGATTCACCTGAAGACTGTCACAGCTCAACATGGCTGAGGATCTGTGCACGGAGCTGCTCGTCAAAGCTGGCTCCCGAAAGTCCAACAGAGTGACACATCCTCTTTGGTTGCAGATCACGTCCCGTTGCTGATGGGGCGCTGTTCTCTCATGTTGCTGCTGGGGGCGCTGTTCTCTCATGTAGCTACTGGGGGCGCTGTTCTCTCATGTAGCTACTGGGGGCGCTGTTCTCTCATGTTGCTGCTGGGGGCGCTGTTCTCTCATGTAGTTGTTGGGGGCGCTGTTCTCTCATGTAGCTGCTGGGGGCGCTGTTCTCTCAACTGAACTTTCATTTGATTATTTATGATTATAAACTGTACATTGTTGTTTTTAATGAGTCACATCGGACTCAGCTGTCAGTCAGTGTGATTGACAGCTCTTGAGTAAAGGTCGCTGTTTGCTGTGAGGTCATAGATTTCAGTGAGGCTCGTTCTCATTGGTCGCTTCTGTCTCGGCTGGTCGTCAGTAATCAGAATATGAAATCATCGGACCAACATCACCTCTCTGACTTCGCTCGTTAATATTCATGAGGTGTGGGCGGGGCTGAAGGTTGAGGCAGGAACCAGGTGACTGCCCCCCCCCTTCAACGAAACATCATGAATGTTAATGAGCGCAGAACGGAAGCTCGTTAATATTCATGAGCGCTCGGGCTCCAACCCGGGCCGCTGGAAACCTCCAGTGGCATCAAGAGGCCAAGTTAATCTTAATGTGTGTGTTCATAATGTATTTTATACACACACACACACACACAGACAGACACACACATACACACACACACACAGTCACACACTTACACACACACACACACACACACACACACACACACACAGTCACACACTTACACACACACACACACACACACACACACACAGACTGAGGGCTAAAGATCACATCTTCGCCAGGATCATCCCCTCAATTGGATTCCTGTCCCAGAATGCACCTGACTGTCTCCTGGACTCTGCTCTAATAACAAAGTTTTGAAAGAGTAAAAAATGTAATTAAAGTTAACAGTGTGGAAAGCTGCATGTGTCAAAGGGTCAGAGTACGGTGGCTGGGATGTGACAAACCACCGAGTCAGTTCAATGAAGTGATGTGGGCGTGTCCTGATGTGAAGAGAAGTCGTTGAAAAACATGCAAAACATGAAACTGTTGACTTTAATTTCTCTCTCTCTCTCTCTCTCCCCCCCCCCCCCCCCCCCCCTCTCTCTCAGGGCCGGGTACCTCCCCCAGGGTGTCCCCCTGCAGCTGATTGGCTATTTGCCCGAGGAGACGTCGTTCCTGCCGTGGCACTCCGCCAGCCGAGCGCTCTACCAGCTGGACAAGCTGCTGGACCGCACAGAGGAATACAGCCTGTTCAGTGTAATCAATCAATCAATCATCAATCCATCAGTCAATCAATCAATCAATCAATCAATCAGTCAATCAATCAATCAATCATCAATCAGTCAGTCAATCAATCAATCAATCATCAATCAATCAATCAATAATCAATCATCAATCAATCAATCAGTCAGTCAGTCAGTCAATTATATTTGTATCAATCAGCAGATCTGTCTCTTATAGCGCTAACAGCTAGTGTTGTCCATTGATCAAGATTGTGTGTGTCTGTGTGTGTGTTTCAAACAGGACTACGTGTTGAAGCAGGTTGCAGCACGGTACCATCAGATGGGTTGGCCGACAGATGTTCCAGGCAACGAGGGCAACGTCCTTCAGGCGTCGTACCAGACTGAGTATGCAGCACGCACACAGACACACACACAGACACACACACACACACACACACACACACACAGACAGACACACAGTACATGCACTGATAGTTTCCAGTGTGATAAGCAGAGATGCTCTCTTACTTTAGAGATGAAATACTTTGTCTTTAACACTATTTAAACCTGTGTTTTCTGTGTGTGTGTGCGTGTGTGTGTGTGTGTGTGTGTGTGTGTGTGTGTGTGTGTGTGTGTGTGTGTGTGTGTGTGTGTGTGTGTGTGTGTGTGCAGGGAGCTGCAGAGGGAGCTCATCATGTTAGCTTGTAGCTTCGGGAACAAACAGTGCCACCGTCAGGCCGTCGCCTACATCTCCGACTGGATCTCCAGCAACAAGAACAGGTGTGACCACACACACACAGACACACACACAGACACACACACACACACACACACACACACACACAAACAAACACGCACACACAGACGGCTGAGGCATAGGTCATAAATCCAGTCCTCTCCATGTTATCAGTCGGGACATTTAAAGTCAAAGTAGTGTAAAAGCTGTCAGCTCGGGTGGATCCTCTGAAGGACGAGGACCTGAGGTCACAGCCACAGTATAAATATAAAGTACGAGAGCGACTTGAATGAAGTGAGAACAAATAAACAAAGTCCAGATCATGTTGTGTAACCTTAACACTAACACACCAGCTCTCTCACGGCCCTGTGTGTGGATGAAGGGGGGGGGGGACTGTGAGAAGGCCTGCAGCAGACCTCCTCTCGTCCTCCTCTCACATCCCTCCATTTGTTCCTCTCCTCCATCCATTCTTCACTCTTCTCTGTCTGCCTGTGACTTCTTCTCTTTCATGTGCTGCCCGCTCGCCCCCCCCCCCCCGCCTCCCTCCGGGGCCTTAACGAGATCCACAAAATTAGATTTCAAACAGCAAGTTAAATAGAAACAGATGCTGCTGCTCTGTACAGGACAGCAGGGAGCTGGTGATAAGACACGTGCATAAATTAAAAACACTAAATTAAACACAGCATCACACTCTGTCCAGAGGATTCTGTGAATGAGGCTTCGAGGAACATGTCCTCACTATCGCCACACACGTGTGCGTGTTTCGTTTTCTCAAATCCACCGACCTCAACTGATTATTATAGAACTTCTGCGTCTTTTGTTTTCGTCTCGTTTTTCGGTCTTTTTCAGAAGTTATGTTTTTGTTTATGGAGCGAGCCACGAGGGAGCCGCTCACTCGACGCCATATGGCCGCGCTTTTTGGAGAAGCTGCATTTTTTTCCCGAGTCTGTGCCTTTTGGAGTTTGGGGAAGAAATTTGGAAATGTTCCATTTCTCAGCGAGGGGAGGGCGCCGGATAAATCCAACATTCATGAGGGATTAATCTCTCCGGGGGGATTTTATTTTCAATATTGCATTCTCCATTCAGTGATTCTAATCCCATCTGGAGAGCACACGTATGTGATTTTCATTCCAAATCTGCTTTTTATCAGGAAGCCACACTAATTACCCGTCTTGTGAGGAGCGACCTCATCTGACCCGGAGGAACAGGAGCTGAGGCTCCTTCAGCAGCGACTGGATTTAATTCTGTGTGAATTTAAAAAAACAATGATTTGATGAGAGGAGTCAAAAAGCAGATGTGCGTCACACCTGCATCTCCAGCACGTGAAGGGTGTTGAAATCCACCTGCTGGGAAACCTCCTCCAGAACAATGAGAGTAATCAGTGCACTAAGCGACTCATGTTTGAGATGTTAACTCCCCCACCGGGGTTTTTTATATGAAATGATCTGAATCCATCAGCGTTCAGATTTACCTCGGTGCTCCTGGAGGAACCTGGTGTGAGGGCGGAGCAGCCGAGCCTCCGTCCACCTCCCTGATCCGTCCACTCTGCTTCACATGCAGCATGTAACCACAGCACTGACCTGGTGAAGGTCTGAGCACCAGATCGTTAGCGACCTGCTCATGGGTTAGATTGAGGTCTTTCAGTTTGAGAGCAGCACTTATTGATTCCACGTTCAGATTTTCAAAGCTTTCACTCAAGCCCTTCGCTCACACTCAGATATTTTGCTGCTTAGACAGTTTTCTTGCGCTCGAGCTGTGAACTCGTGAGTTGTGTGTTAGCTTAACTTCTTTAAGGTAACTCTAATATCTCCTGTTTGTGTTTAGATTTGCTCAAACTGTCCGCTTGCACTCAGATATTTCCTGATGCTCCCGCTTCAGCTCTTCTCCTCGTGCTCACGCTGCTTCTCTGGGCGTCGTCCATCTTTGTTTCCAGTCTCCGCTCTGTGCTCCTGTTGCTCTGTGGAGGAATTTAAATGTGGAATCTTTCTGGAGTAGCGATTTTCAGAAGTCAAAGTGACATTTCGAGTGTGGCGTCAGACAGACAGAGCAGATGGTGGAGAGACATGTTTACTGTCAGAGCGGGGGTTCGATGCCGGGGAAGAGTGAGAGATATTTCACCAGGAAGTTAGAACCTTAGGACACAAAACATCCTCCAGTGTGTTAGTTTATGGGATCTGAGCCATCTGGAGGTTTCCAGAGACACTGTTTGATATTCTGCAGAGGAAACCTCCACATTACTGCTTTTATTTCCATTACCAATAACGACAGCGCCTGGAAGACGAGTGATGAAGAGGTGACGGAGGACGAGTGATGAAGAGGTGACGGAGGACGAGTGATGAAGAGGTGACGGAGGCAGTAACAGAGAGAGAAGCTGCAGCAGAAGTTCATGTTTCACATTAAAAGAATCTGTTTATCTGGATAAACACACACATTCATAAATACCCACAGTCCAGTGCACTGGGTTTGGCAGAAGGACTTTAACGCCATTGTCAGCAGTAATGTGTGTGTGTGTGTGTGTGTGTGTGGAGGGGGGGTTAGTTGTGTTGTGTTGTGTTGTGTTGTGTGTGTTGAAGCTTGCTCTTAAGTGGAGCATATCTAAAATGATTTCCCAGGTCGGTGAATGATGTAATTCTCCCTGCATCACTCACCCTGCACTCACACATAATAAATGCACACAATATTAACACACACACACACACATACACACACTCATTCACACAATGTGATAGTTCAGTATATACTGTAATTCCGACGCCAGCTGGGCTCACTGTATTGTGATGAAAGTTTTTAGTTTTGCCTTACTGACGATTTAGGTCAAGTACACACACACACACACACACACACACACATACACACACACACACAAACACAGAGACACACACACACACACACACACACACACACACACACAAACATACACACACTTCATAGGGTCAAGGAAAAGTTCACCTTTTTTTGCTTTACTGATGATTTAGGCCACTAACCAGCTGGGGCGAGTGTGTGTTTCTCTGTGTGTGTGTGTGTGTGTGTGTCTGTGTGTGTCTCGGCTGAAGCCTCCACAGCACAAAATTGAGTCCAGTGTTAAGAGCTGGAGACTTGTCCACCACACGTTCTGACTCTCATGACGTGGGGTCCGAGGAAGAATCTCAATCTATATCCAGACGATCTTAATAAATCTGAGCAGATTGTGAAACTGGGAACAAACTCTGTTCCAGCAGATTAATTCAGTCCTCCAGCCAGTTTGGCTTACGCAGCTTTTCAGAGTCTTAGTCGGAGGCGAAGTCTTCGGCTCTGCATTTTTCTGCCACAGGAGAAGTGAAGGTTTTTTGCTCTAATGGAGTCGGGAGCTTCTCACTCTGCATCCAGGCAGCGTCTCCGGTTAATCCTGCAGACGTGTCTTATCGGGGTTTTCACTTTTATCACTTTCTCTGGTCCACGCTCACATCCTGTCTCCGCTGCTCTCACTCACACTGACGCTGCTGCCAGACCCGAGGAAATCTTCCAAACCTGAAATGTTTAAGAAACTCCAGAGAGAGTTTTGCATTATTAACATACTTCTAAATACGTCCCTCAGTTGATTTGACCTGTGTCCTCTCTGTTGTGACTGATTCCCTCGTGTGATAACTGCTCTTTGTGTCTCTGCAGGATTCCTCCCAACATCCGAGACATCGTGTACTGCACCGGCGTCAGCCTGATGGACGAGGACGTGTGGGAGTTCATCTGGATGAAGTTCCACTCGACCAGCGCCGTGTCAGAGAAGAAGATCCTGCTGGAGGCCCTGACCTGCTCCGACAACACTTTCCTCCTCAACAGGTACAAACGGACGACACTCACCTCGCACTCCTGTTATCGACCAGTCAGAGTGTTCGCACTAACAAGCCACATCCCACACACACAGAGACACACACACACACACAGTGACTCAGGTGGTTAGCAGAGGAGTCTGTGTTGTGCTGGAGGAACATCGAGACAGAAATATCTCTGCACTTGTTCTTGGGCTCATCCTGCAGAATCTCATTATGCAGTTTTCCGCAGCATCGTTTGGCTTCTTGGTTCATTTAAGGATCATCTGCTGTTGCATGGAAAAAAACTAATTTGCATTTTCACATTATGGTTTGTGATCTACTTTGTTTTCATTAACGTACGAGCAAAGACAAGCGCCTGTGCTCACCAGGGAGATTATAAAGAACCTCCAGCAGGGGGCGGGGCAGCCGGACAACACAGGAAAAGATTTATTAAAAACAAATACTGGATTGGTGAGAAAAGACGGGGGAAACTACACAATATAATAATAATAAAACCAGAATGCAGTTGGGTTAAGTATCTTGCCCCCTAACATGCCCAATGGAGGAGTCAGCATCGAACCATCAACCTTCTAATTAGTGTAAAAACTATCCTACCGCTCTAAGAGGGCTGAAGGTGACGTTACCAACTTGTCAAACAGGTCTTAAGTCGTATAAGTGTCATATTAGTGTTGATCTAATGAGTTGAAGTGGAACCTCCACCTCTCTTTCACCTCCCTGTTTGGTCTCCACCACCTCCTGGAGGACGTCTCAGGCTCTTTAGCAGCTCAGTGTTCACCAGCCGCTCCCGGACTCAGTCAGTTTGCTGCTGTGCAGTGCATCCTGGGTTTTCTCGAGCAGTTTTTGTGAAAACACAAAAAGCTGCTGGACCCAACAGTAACGACAGCTGCGAGACTAAACCACAACAGTAAAGTTGTGAGTCGTAAAAAGCAAAACAATGAGCTGACAGACATGAAAAACACTTCACAGAGCGGGAGTGTGCTTCCCTGTGGGCTTGTGACTACCAGCCTTACACACTGCTTCTTGTTTTATTGTTAATATGAAAGTATGGAGTCCCTTTAAAAGCAGATTCGTCGCAAACATTATTATTTTTTCGCTTCGTTAATGTTTGTTTTTGGCAGCTGATTTGAAATAGTGCTGTCCCTGGTCTCAACTGTATTTACATCCGATCCCAACAGAACAGCTCAGTGAGACGTGAAGCTGAGGAAACGGAAACTGTTCATTTAAATCTTTATTTCATTCATTTAATTCTAACTGAGTTCTGACGTTAGCATCTCAGAGAGAAACCAGATCGTAAAGTGAGTGAAAGTAGAACTGAATATTATCCTGAGGCCCCAGATTAATGTAGCTCTGTGTGTGTGTGTGTGTGTGTGTGTGTGTGTGTGTGTGTGTGTGTGTGTGTGTGTGTGTGTGTGTGTGTGTGTGTGTGTGTGTGTGTGTGTGTGTGTGTGTGTGTGTTGCTGTTTCTGGTGTATATAATCAGGTGCTTAACAGTCGCTATCTTTTTTAGCGAGGATGGATATCACAAACACCCAGAAGTACGCAACGTGACCCGATGGGTTGTGTGTGTGTGTGTGTGTGTGTGTGTGTGTGTGTGTGTGTGTGTGTGTGTGTGTGTGTGTGTTTGTGCGCGACAGGTATTGATTTTTCAACCACAGTAAACTGTTCTGCAATCAGAGAGGTGGTACTGCATGTTCAGATAACAGCTTTCAGACACACACACACACACACACACAGTCACGGACACACGCACACACATAGAGTCCCAGCTACACACGTACACACAGCCCAGTCACACACTGATTGGTCACACAGGAAATGGTTTCAGCACAGAGGGATTGTGGGAAAAGAGAGAGAAAATTGATTTTGGGGTCTAATGAAAAGACGCCAGCTACAAACAACCAGCTAACAAACACACACACACGCACACACACACACACACACACGCAAACGCACAAACACACACTCAAACACACGCACACACACTACAATACAGAGAAGTGTGACAGAAAAACCCAAAGCAGGAGGACAGATGAAGGTGAAGTGTGAGCAGCCTGTGGACGAGTGAAGGTCTTTCTTCTGTCCCTTTGTCTTTCTCAGTCTCTCATCTTAAAACACACGTTAGAAACTTGGATTCATGTGTTTACACGTCTGAATTATCATGTTCCTGCAGAGAAACGCTCCGTGTGAAGGTTTCTACAAGTCCCTCAATCCCAGAGCGGCTGCGAGTAATCAGATTACTCTGTACGTCTCGTTTCCTGCAGGACAACCACACAAAAACTACACAATGTAAATCACATGCACGGGTTTACAGCTTGTGTTTGTGTTTGTCCTCTTAAGACTTTGGTTTCCTGGAGACAATGAAGAGCGAAGACAGAAAATAATAATCGTTAGTTCTTTATTTATCCAATGAAACGATATCAGTCAGTATTACAATGATCCTCGGCACCAGAATTCTGAAAATCAAATCCATACAAACAAGTTATTGTGTAATTGGCTCATGTATATCCAGTATGTTAGCATTTAAAAATGTACAAGCTAATTGTTTTGCATGATATACAACATTACCAAAGGTTTTATGATGTTGATAAAGAAAACTGAACATTTGTTGGTATTCTTATTTACACTAATATAAAGTAAACAGTTGCATATTATCTAATTTGAATGGAATGAATATCAGGTTGTTAGAGAACCCTGAGCCTCCTGAGCTCCGTGTGGCTCCGTCTCCTCCACATCACAGAAGAACCATTTTCCAGTTGGCTGCTCCATCTTTAACCTGCTGCCTCCGTCTCTCTCAGGTTACTGAACCTGTCCCTGACCTCTGACCTGGTCCCTGAGCAGGACGTGATCGATGTCATCATCCACGTGGGCAGGAACCCGCAGGGTCGAAACCTGGCCTGGAAGTATTTCAGAGAAAAGTGGGACATCCTGAACGCTCGGTGAGACTCGAGCCGTCCAGTGGAGGAATCACGTTTGTTTGAAAACTGAAATAACTGAATCATGATGTTCATGTTTCTGTCCAGTTACGGTGAAGCGTTGTTCATGAATTCAAAACTCATCAGTGGAGTCACAGAGTTCCTGAACACGGAGAAAGAACTGAACGAGGTAAACACACAAACACACAAACACACAAACACACAAACACACATCAACCTAACACAGAACAGATCTGAGCCTCACGAGCTGGAGATCAATGACACGAAACTAAGATAAATCTTAAATTCAAGTTAAATTAAAAATGTTCCTCCATATTAAAACATGATAATAGTGATTATAATAAAACATTCTCTTTGCAATAATCCTAAATATAATCTAGTGAATTCACGTTACAGATTAGAAGAAGCTGAGACCTTTCCAGCTTTCTCAGGTTCAAACGTTAAATATTGAATATGGACGTTTTCAGTTAAAACACGAGTACTGCAGATCCTCGGGCGGCTGAAGCTTCATCTCTTCTCACTGACGTTGTGTTTGTGTCTCAGCTCCAGCACCTTTTCTCATCAAAAGAATCTTACCAAAGAAATATGAAATCAATTTTCAATTTTAAAGAAGCCTCAGTGATTTCCTAAAGGACTCGGAAGCAAGTAGTTATTTATACGGCTCCACATCCCACTTTATATATTATAGAGGATCCTCACATAGTCCAGACCTGAGATAAGTGATGGAGAGAGAGAGAGAGAGAGAGAGAGAGAGAGAGAGAGAGAGAGAGAGAGAGAGAGAGAGAGAGAGAGAGAGAGAAAGAGACCTGCTTTATTCACTGTTCAGAAAACAGACTTTCATTTATAGTTTATATAATTCTAGTTTCATCTTCTCTTTCTTCTCCTACTTGTTAATTCTGTCTGTACTTCCTGTGATTGGTCCAAAAGTCCAAACCATCCAACAAAGTGTTTTCACTGCAAACCAACAGAACCCTGGTTCAGTTTGATCCAGACCCAGAACTCCTGCTCTGCTCTGAGGAACCGTTCACACCTGATGTTCAGAGCTTCACACTGAACTGACGAGTCTGAAGCTCTGAACCCAACGAGGTGTGAACTGGTTCTTCATCACGAAGAAACACGTCAGTCATGTGATTTAGTGTTTGAACGGAACAGGATCTGAACCTCAGACCTGGAAACACAAACCTGTGAAGTCGACTCAAAGAGAAGCAGATCAGGTGTGATCGACCTCGGCTTCACTGTAACAGTGTTTATCCACCAGCAGGACTGAGAGCAGCTCACACGTCATCTCCACATTATCATCTGCTTCTAACACTCATCCTCCTCTACACTGTTTAGTTTATTATCCAATATAATACATTGGACAAAACTCTGAGATGCTTTGAAAAGAGAAATGAAATAAAAGCAGGAAGAAGAGGTGAGAGGTCGAACACAACAGAGCTGAATAAATGCTGGTTCTGAATCCCCCCCCCCCCCCACACACACACACACGTCCACAACCTGAAACCTTCTCTGAAAACATAAAGGTTTTGAAAGAAGAAGCTTTTTCCTGATGAACCAGTTCTGTGAGAGATCTGCAGCTCGACTCCTGTTGAAATGAAAAACCAGCCTCAGCGTTGGCGTCAGTGTCAGAGAAGCCGGTGAATTAAAACCACTCAGAATTAAAATAGAAACCCCCCCGAGCGCCCAAACTTCATCTAATAAACAGAATGATGTGAGGGTTTTTTGTTTGCTTTTCCTGGATATGATTTTAGAGGAAAGTAAAGTCTGCGTCCGGGAACTCAGCAAATATAAAAAAGTGTGACTCACAGAGGAGGAGGGGGAGGAGGAGGAAGAGGAGGGGGAGGAAGAGGGGGAGGAGGAAGAGGAGAGTCAAAAGTAGAAAGTTTGCAGAAATTAGGAAGTGAAATAGTTGTATAAAGTGTCGGAGGGCAGCAGCTGAGAGCAGAGTTAACGATACGAGCTGCATTACAGTGAGGAGGAGGAGGATGAACTTTGTTCTGCGCTCCAGTGAATCCGTCAAACTGAACGTTGAGTTTCCTCTTCGTCCTCAACCGTGAAACAAAGTCTCCTTCAACAAAGTTTCTCTATCGACAGGAGAAGAAACGTTTCACCGCTGGATCCAGAAGCTTCTGTCTTTTAATTACCTTCTTTAAAGTCAAAGTTTCCCTCTGATGCTTTGACTTTCAGGTAGAAAACGTTCTAATTGTGAAGCTTGAACACGAGTTTCCCCTGAATTATCAAACCTTTAAAGGAAAGTTCGGTTTTAATGAATCGTTTCAAGTTTCTGTTTAATCGTCGTTAAAAGGAAACGTCTTTGATTTCTACTGACACGTCGAGAAACCTTTAGTTTTCCTCCGTCTGGCTGGAAGATGATTTGGTTTCCAACATCAACTCATAAAAGGGAAGTTGGATTGTCTGAGTCGCCCCCTGGTGGCTCGCTGCAGTAGAGGTCATTAACCTTTCCTCCTCCGTGTTAGTAAAGATGGAATCTGTATATTTAGTTAGTTCTTCCTGATCTGAGGCTCTGAACCAGGTCTGAAAACCAAACGTCAACACTCAACACGATGTCGGTTCAAACCTCTTTCCACACTGGGGGGGGGGGGGGGGGGGGGGGTGGTGTCTATTTTCTAACGACTTTTATCTGTCCTCTCTTTTCCCACCTCTTCTATTCCACCTTCCCTTCCCCCCTATCCCCTGTTCTTCCTTCTCCTTCCTGTCCTTTCTTTCCCCAGTTAAAGGAGTTCATCCAATCCAGCGGCGTGGGGGCGGGGCCTGCTTTGCCGCGGGCGCTGGAGATCGTGGAGGGCAACGTGCGCTGGCACCGCCTCCACCGGCGGCTGTTCTTCCAGTGGCTGCGCAAACCTCCGAGCCCCGTCCTCGGCTAACGAGACTTGCGCTAGCTCCATTGGAGCGACTGCGAACTGACCGCTAAGCTCATGCTAACGCACCGCTAGCTTACAGGTGCAGTCAGAATGAAAAAGAGAAAGACTGACGTGACTCAGCCGGTTTATGTTTTCAAAGAAACGTGATTTCAAAACTTTTTATTTCAGATGGACTTTTTTGACGAGTGGCTGATGAACTGAAACTGGTTTAAATTGTAATTATTAAAGCTGATAGCTAGCTAGCAGACACTGATTCTGTCAATGCTAGCTAACAGCTAGCCTCAAAACTCCCCCTGGAGGACAACAGAGAGAAGAACACGCTGAAAGATAAACAAAAATTGAAATTGGATCGTAAACCAAAGAATGCGTCAAACCAGGAAAGTTTAACGTTTGAGTTTTATTAGTCGTGCAACATGATGAAAGTTATATGTCTCCTGCACAAAGTGGTGCAACAATTATCTGTAAAACATTTGTCTAAAATTTACACTACACAATATATATGACAGTAATCGTTACAATTATAATAGAGACATTTTAGAGATCACTGCAGTAGGTGGTGGCTGCGAAGTTCACATATCGGATTCTATCTACAGTCGACTTTGGTTTAAAGTTGTTTTTCTGTTCTTGAAAAACTTAAAAGAACAAAAAAAACAACAATACGACACAGATGCTTTTGATCTCAGCAGCAGCTGTTGGTGCATTCGCCCAAAACACCCTCGAGCAAGGCAGCGAGCTCTCCCGATGTCTGGCTGACAGAGTCTGAAAACCACAACCTTTCACGTCTAATTCTACATTCATATCTGTCACTTTCCAATGTTTCCATTGGCTGATCACAGACTCACAGTGTGAGTCCGACCTCGTTCTGTTCAACCAGCTCTCAGATAAACACAGATCTCGAATCAGCTGCGAGTCGATCGCTCCACAGATCTGTGAACGCTCCTCTGACCCGTCGTCCTCTGATCGCAGCTCGACTCGTTCACACTCGTTAACTCTTCAGCTCGACTTTAAACATCCGCTTCAGCTTTTCTCTCATGATCCAAAACGCCGGCGGCCTGAAAGACGTCAGCCGGTTTGTGAAGCTCTGTCGGCGCCGAGCTTCAGAACTGAACTGGGAATTTAAACACTCGCAATTACTTCCCAGTTTATTTCTAAACAGCAGACGTGGGGGAATATGTCCCGTGAAAGACATTTGTTGGCGATTTTAAAGTAACTAATTAACGAGGCCAAAAGGAGTTTTCACATAAAAGTTGAATCTGACATGAATTACACATTTTAATTGAGCAACTTTTGCCCTTTTCAAAAATCCCCCTGAAACTGAAAGCTTTTATTTTTATGTTCCACCTTCTCTTGAAGATGTGATATCAGTGCCAATTTAAATACTCTTTCCTTTTATTAAGTGGAAAGACGTTACATCAGTGTTGAAATCCAAAATAATTAATTCATTTTGACAGAAAGTGTACAAGGTGCATCACATCCAGAAAATAAATAACTTTCTTTATATGCACAACTGTCAATGGTGATTTTAATTTGAAATAAAAGAATCTGCACATTTCTTTCTGGTCCTTTTGGGACGTTTTACCCAAACAAGTACAAATAGAAAATCCCACACGGTGTTAAAGAGAAACAGGAAATAGTTTTGGCACCGACTCCACACATATAAAATCCGTCAGCCATTGATGTTTCTCCTAATTTAGTGACCTCGTAAAAACCTGACAGTGACTCCTGAGAGGGACTAATTTAATAAAGCACCTGACAGATGGACGAGGTTGTGCACAGGAAGTTTCTTTGTGAGGAAAGTAAGAGGAGTCCGGGGAACGTAAATGACACGACAACCTTCCTGACTGAGAACAACCTCGGAGATCACAACCTCGAGGAGAAAAAATAATCACCCGACAAATCTCTGTGGTTTCACAAAGCACGGAAACAGGAAAGGAGTTGGTTGGAGCATATCGACCGATCGGCCCACGTCTCTGTCCACAGACGAACAAGACACGAGTGGACTGTAAATGGAGAGTAGTGAAACCGCGATAGGGAAAATGGCAGATGAGGAATCTGAGGCTTTTTGGGCTGAAAGAGATGGTTTGAGTTCGGTTGTATGCAGACGATGCAGCTTTTTAAATCCTCAGTGGACTTTTGCAGTTTGGTGAAAGACTCACAATCCTCACGTCGCTCAGTGTGTGTGTGACGGACGTTGCAGCTTCAAGGTTGTTTTGTTATTGTTTCAAACAGATCAGTGTTTAGCTGCTTTTCCCTCCACGGATGGAAGAATTAATTACTGGACTTTAAACAAGGGGAAATGAAAACGGGGCCAGAAAATGGTAGATGAGGAAACTGAGTGTAGTCGTGTGCAGATGATGCAGCTTCTCATATCAGCTCATCATCAGAGGAACCGGTTGTTGAAAGATGGATTTCAAAGGATCCAATGAGTGTTCCAGCTTCAGTGGACGATATCGTTTTGCAGGGCACCGATTGATTCTTGTGCGACGGATTTTACGGAAAATTGCAGCTTCACCTCTTCTGTTACAGCGAGAACATCCACCACCGATCTGACTGTAAACTCCACAGGTTCGGCTGCACTGAGGGAAAAACGTGGTGAATTTTAAAATAATTAAATCAACAGCAGCATGGATTGTACAGTTTAATGGATCCCACAGCCGAGGAGTCGGACAGAGTGACGGGTCTAACACCACGGGGGGGATGTTCCAGGATGTTGAAGATGTCGGGATCTGACTCCAGAGACAGAAAGAAGATGGATGGAATGAACTTCTGGAAATTGTGCTGCGTTTAATCTGCTTCCTGTTAAAGAGACTTTTAGAAGTTCCTCCTCGTCTGTTAGATCCGGCTTCGATGTTAATAACTGAGCCATATATGAGTTAATGGGCCTGACTCTTACACACTGTGTGTCTAGTTGTGTGTGTGTGTGTGTGTGTGTGTGAGACCAAGATGATGGTGATAACTGCAGCGGCGATGGTGACTGCTCACAGTGATTAAAATTGCGATAATTAAAACTGTTGTGATTATGATGATGACTTGGGCTGATGGTTGATCTAATGATAATGATGGAGTCACTAATGATATTTGTCAATGATGTGAATCAGTA